>NC_084618.1:71030432-71137932 GCF_033978795.1 Nerophis ophidion
TCTTTTATGGTGAAGACAGGAACTGTGCAGTCGGTCTTTAGAGTTTTGACAGTAGGTACGGAGTCTCTAGAAATAAAATGTGTTTCTCTGCGTCCGCCCTGTTAGTGATTTTTTTCTTAAATATGAGCTCGCAGCAGCCAGCGTCATCTCACAAGATCCTCGGGTGCCGAGAATGTCAAACAACTGACGAAAGTGAAGTCTTGGTATGATTGATGATTGCTCATTTTTATGTATATTTTTTAATGCCTGGCTTGAGATCGACTGACACACCCTCCGAGATCGACCAGTCGATCGCGATCGACGTAATGCCCACCCCTGATCTAGATGGATCTCTATTACAATCCCCAAAGAGGGCACTTTAAAGGCCTACTGAAACCCACTACTACCAACCACGCAGTCTTTATATATCAATGATGAAATATTAACATTGCAACACATGCCAATACGGCCTTTTTAGTTTACTAAATTGCAATTTTAAATTTCTCCCGAAGTGTCGTGTTGAAAACGTCGCGGTATGATGACGCGTGGGTTTGGCGACTCGGGTTGTAGCGGACATTATATTCCAGCCCGATCCAAGCTATAAGTAGTCTGCTTTAATGGCATAATTAGACAGTATTCTGGACATCTGTGTTGCTGAATCTTTTGCAATTTGTTCAAATAATAATGGAGAAGTCAAAGTAGAAAGATGGAGGTGGGAAGCTTTTAGCCTTTAGCCACACAAACACAACCAGTGTTTCCTTGTTTAAAATTCCCGAAGGTGAAGCTTTACTATGGATCAGAGCGGTCAAGCGAACATGGATCCCGACCACATGTCAACCGGCAGTTTTCGAGAGAAAATTGTGGTAATAAGTCGGCTCTTACCGGAGACATCAGCGGAACTTCCGTCCTGCTGCAGCTGCGTGACTTCCCTCAGAGACACTGGGTTAACACACCCGTGGCCACACCCTTCCGACTTTCAGGTAACATATAATCTCACTAAAACACTATTAAAACAATATTCAGATGAGGGATTTTCCAGAATTATCCTAGTAAATGTGTCTAATAACATCTGAATCGCTCCCACTGCAATAGCCTTCTTTTTTTTAACTTTTTTTTTCTAGTCCTTCACCCTAAATTTCCTCATCCACAAATCTTTCATCCTTGCTCAAATTAATGGGGAAATTGTCGTTTTCTTGGTCCGAATAGCTCTTTTTGTTGTGAGGATGTGAGGAGCCCTACAACCTGTGACATCACGCGCACATCGTCCGGTAAAGGCAAGGCTTTTTTATTAGCGAGCAAAAGTTGCGAACTTTATCGTGGATGTTCTCTACTAAATCCTTTCAGCAAAAATATGGCAATATCGCGAAATGATCAAGTATGACATACAGAATGGACCTGCTATCCCTGTTTAAATAAGAAAATCTCATTTCAGTAGGACTTTAAGTTGATGATTACTTCTGTGTATAAATCTTTATTTATAATTGAATCACTTGTTTTTAGTTATTTTTATATCTTTTTTTCCAAATAGTTCAGGAAAGACCACTACAAATGAGCAATAATTTGTTATACAACTGAATAAATCAGAAACCGATGACATAATGCTGTATTTTACCTCTTTAGCTCTTTTTTTCAACCTAAAATGCTTTGCTTTGATTAGGGGGTACTTGAATTAAAAAAATGTTCACAGGTGGTACATCACTGAAAAAAGGTTGAGAACCACTGGTCTACACAACATGTAATGGTGTTTCTTTGGTCAAAATGTTGGATGGATTATGTTTTACAGAACATCTTTAAGCCGCGTTATGACAGTCGCTTCAGGATGCGCCGTTTTGTGGGCGGTCTTATTTACGTGGCTCACCTTCCACAGCGTTTTCTCCCCGTCATCTTTGTTGTAGTGGTGTAGCGTGCAAGGACGGGAGTGGAGGAAGTGTCAAAAGAAGGAGCTAACTGTTTTATTGACATTCAGACTTTACTTAAATCAATAACTGAGCAGCATCTTCTCATCCATGGCTCACTAGTGCAACAGCGGAAATGTGTCTCGTGAAAAAACGTCAACCGGAACTCTCTAGTAACCAAAGTTCATTACACCGGTAGTTTTTAGCCCTTCCATAGCAAGAGATGTTAGAATTTTACGCTACTTTATATTAGAAATGGCAACAGCAGAGGGTGCCGATTCCATAGTCGCTTTTCGACTACGGAATTGGCACGGACTACAGTGGCGGCACTGCGCAAATTTTAAGGGCTTATGCAGATCTTAAATACACATCAGCAGGTACCAGGTAAAGAAAGTTGGTTTTGGATAATTAGGTTAAAGTTAAAGTACCAATGATTGTCACACACACACTAGGTGTGGCAAAATGATTCTCTGCATTTGACCCATCACCCTTGATCACCTCTTTGGAGGAGAGGGGAGCAGTGGGCAGCAGCGGTCATTTTTGGTGATGTAACCCCCAATTCCAACCCTTGATGCTGAGTGCCAAGCAGGGATGGAATGGGTCCCATTTTTATAGTCTTTGGTATGACTCGACCAGGGAACTCACAACATAATATTGTGAAACAAAACGCCACATAATATGTCTGCTAATGGGTGCCATTTTGGGGTCCTTATACACACACCATAGTAATACTTGTACCTCTGACTACGGTAGCCGTAATGGGCCGACAATCTATCAGGCGGAGCGGCTTCAAAGTCATACTAAAACATTTTGCCAGATTTTTGAGTGCCGTGTGTAATGTTCTTTATTTTCAATGGAACATTTAAAGTTTTGGTGTTGTTTACTGGCACCATATTGCAGTCTACATGTATCTTACAGTGGGGCAAAAAAGTATTTAGTCAGCCACCGATTGTGCAAGTTCTCCCACTTAAAATGATGACAGAGGTCTGTAATTTTCATCATAGGTACACTTCAACTGAGAGAGACAGAATAAGAAAAAAAAATCCAGGAATTCACATTGTAGGAATTTTAAAGAATTTATTTGTAAATTATGGTGGAAAATAAGTATTTGGTCAACCATTCAAAGCTCTCACTGACGGAAGGAGGTTTTGGCTCAAAATCTCACGATACATGGCCCCATTCATTCTTTCCTTAACACGGATCAATCGTCCTGTCCCCTTAGCAGAAAAACAGCCCCAAAGCATGATGTTTCCACCCCATGCTTCACAGTAGGTATGGTGTTCTTGGGATGCAACTCAGTATTCTTCTTCCTCCAAACACGACAAGTTGAGTTTATACCAAAAAGTTCTATTTTGGTTTCATCTGACCACAGAACATTCTCCCAATCCTCTGCTGTATCATCCATGTATCCATTTTGGTATGAACTCAACTCGTCGTGTTTGGAGAAAGAAGAATACTGAGTTGCATCCCAAGAACACCAAACCTACTGTGAAGCATGGGGGTGGAAACATCATCGTGTACCTATGATGAAAATTACAGACCTCTGTCATCATTTTAAGTGGGAGAACTTGCACAATCCGTGGCTGACTAAATACTTTTTTGCCTCACTGTATGTGTGACTATAATCTTCTAGTCACACTTATAATTACACCAAGTGCCAAATAAAATTGCTTAGAGGTCGGTAAGCACAACCATAATTATTCCGTACATTAGTCGCACCAGGTTATAAGGCGCACTGTCGATTTTTGAGGAATTTAAAGGATATTAAGTTCGCCTTATAGTCCGAAAAATACGGTAAGTTCACATCAGGGCCGCCAAGACTGCCAAACAAACAGCCAATCACAGGGTTGATCCTTTTTGCCCACTCAACTAGGCTATTGCTATGTATATTGAGGCCTCATGTTTTTAACAGGATGTAGTCTTATGTTTTTCTTCACCTCCCTTCGTGTGACAAAGGCGTCACCTGCTTCCAAGCCGCACATCAATGACGATTATGTCTGACTCAAATGAAACATAAGCCATCATGTTCTCCCCCTTTCTTCCGCTCGTCATTCCACGACAAATTGAGCATATTCAAAACCCCATTCGTCACATTGTTTTCCTGCAATTCGAGTCCAAGTGCGCAAATTTGTCAAAACCTGGCGATGATGATGCTTGAGACTTGACCTAAATGGGAATCCTTTTATGTGCCGCTGACTCATTGGCTAACTCTTATGGAGATGCGTACTTTTATTTCTGAAGCTCTTTTCTAGTGCAACATGTTCTATTTTTGCCCTTCCAACTGATAGTATGGCAATATGGACACCTTATTGGACGGACACAAAAACCGTATAGGACAACTTGAATGACAACGATGCTACCTACACACCGTATTTTCCGTATTTCCGAAGATTTCAAGAAACAGCAACCTCGCAACACACTCACTACCGTATTTTTTGGACTATTGGGCGCACCGGATTGCATGGCGCACTGCCGATGAGCGGGTTTAGTCAGGTCTATTTTTAAACAAAAGGCGCACCAGATTTAAGGTGTATTTAAGGGGTTATAATTTTTTTTCTAAATGTAAAACACTTCCTTGTGGTCTACATAACATGTTCTGGTGGTTCTTTGGTCAAAATGTTTAACAGATCATCTTCGAGTCGCTTTCTGACAGTCGCTTCAGGATGCGCCGTTTTGTGGGCGGTCTTATTTACGTGGCTCACCTTCGGCAGCGTCTTCTCCCCGTCATCTTTGTTGTAGCCGTGTAGCGTGCAAGGACGGGAGTGGAAGAAGTGTCAAATGATGGAGCTAGTTGTTTAAATGACATTTAGACTTTACTTAAATCAATAACGGAGCAGCATCTCCTCATCCGTGGCTCACTAGTGCAATAACAAGGCCAGAAATGTGTCCAGTGAACACTCGAATTACTAAAGTTCCTTGGGTGAATAATGTAAACTCACTACACCGGTATGTTTTGGAGCATTCATGGCGAGTTAACTGACCGATATAAGTAAGAACTTTACACTGTTGGGGGGGTATAGCTCGGTTGGTAGAGTGGCCGTGCCAGCAACTTGAGGTTTCCAGGTTCGATACCCGCATCCGTCATCCCAGTCCCTGCCGTTGTGTCCTTGGGCCAGACACTTTACCCACCTGCTCCCAGTGCCACCCACACTGGTTTACATGTAACTTAGATATTGGGTTTCACTATGTAAAGCGCTTTGAGTCACTAGAGAAAAAGCGCTATATAAATATAATTCACTTCACTTCACTTCACACTACTTTTATATTAGAAATGGCAACAGCGGAGGATGAATGTCCCTTAACAAGAAGATAGAGAAAAAGAAGAAGCTTATCGGACTACAAAGGCGGACACGCACACATTTTCAGGACTTACGCAGATCCCAAATACGGATCAGCAGGTACCAGAAGTTAAGAAAAGTCTCTTTTGCATAGTATTCAATCAATCAATCAATGTTTATTTATATAGCCCCAAATCACAAATGTCTCAAAGGACTGCACAAATCATTACGACTACAACATCCTCGGAAGAACCCACAAAAGGGCAAGGAAAACTCACACCCAGTGGGCAGGGAGAATTCACATTCAGTGGGACGCCAGCGACAATGCTGACTATGAGAAACCTTGGAGAGGACCTCAGATGTGGGCAACCCCCCCCCTCTAGGGGACCGAAAGCAATGGATGTCGAGCGGGTCCAACATGATACTGTGAAAGTTCAATCCATAGTGGCTCCAAGACAGCAGCGAGAGTCCCGTCCACAGGAAACCATCTGAAGCGGATCAGCAGCGTAGAGGTGTCCCCAACCGATACAGGCGAGCGGTCCATCCTGGGTCCCGACGAGCGGTCCATCCTGGGTCTCGACTCTGGACAGTCAGTACTTCATCCATGGTCATCGGACCGGACCCCCTCCACAAGGGAGGGGGGGACATAGGAGAAAGAAAAGAAGCGGCAGATCAACTGGTCTAAAAAGGAGGTCTATTTAAGGGCTAGAGTATACAAATGAGTTTTAAGATGAGACTTAAATGCTTCTACTGAGGTAGCATCTCGAACTGTTACCGGGAGGGCATTCCAGAGTACTGGAGCCCGAACGGAAAACGCTCTATAGCCCGCAGACTTTTTTTGAGCTCTAGGAATCACTAACAAGCCGGAGTCTTTTGAACGCAGATTTCTTGCCGGGACATATGGTACAATACAATCGGCAAGATAGGCTGGAGCTAGACCGTGTAGTATTTTATACGTAAGTAATAAAACCTTAAAGTCACATCTTAAGTGCACAGGAAGCCAGTGCAGGTGAGCCAGTACAGGCGTAATATGATCAAACTTTCTTGTTCTTGTCAAAAGTCTAGCAGCCGCATTTTGTACCAACTGTAATCTTTTAATGCTAGACATGGGGAGACCCGAAAATAATACGTTACAGTAATCGAGACGAGACGTAACAAACGCATGGATAATGATCTCGGCGTCTTTAGTGGACAAAATGGAGCGAATTTTAGCGATATTACGGAGATGAAAGAAGGCCGTTTTAGTAACGCTTTTAATGTGTGACTCAAAGGAGAGAGTTGGGTCGAAGATAATACCCAGATTTTTTACAGAGTCACCTTGTTTTATTATTTGGTTGTCAAATGTTAAAGTTGTATTATTAAATAGAGGTCGGTGTCTAGCAGGACCGATAATCAGCATTTCCGTTTTTTTGGCATTAAGTTGCAAAAAGTTAGCGGACATCCATTGTTTAATTTCATTAAGACACGCTTCCAACTGACTACAGTCCGGCGTGTTGGTCAGCTTTAGGGGCATGTAAAGTTGGGTGTCATCAGCATAACAGTGAAAGCTAATACCGTATTTGCGTATGACGTCACCTAGCGGCAGCATGTAGATGCTGAAGAGTACAGGGCCAAGGACCGAACCCTGGGGAACTCCACACGTTACCTTAAGTATTGCGAAACAAAACGCCGGATAATGTTTTTACCTTATACACACATCATATTAATACTCCTATGTTGAAGCACAGTGCAATCCATCAAGCGGTGCGGCTTCGTAGCATACTAAAGTCGTACTTAAGCATTTTAATAGCTTTTTGAGCGTTGTGTGTAATGTTCTATATTTTCAATGGAACATATACGATTTTGGTGTGATTTACTTGAGTCATATTGCACTCTACACATATCTATTATTGGGGGAAGAGTGGATCGTGAGATCGACGGGCGGATCGGTGCGGCGTCTTCAGTAATGCGGACGTTGTACCGATCCGTTGTGGTGAAGAAGGAGCTGAGCCGGAAGGCAAAGTTCTCAATTTACCGGTCGATCTACGTTCCCATCCTCACCTATGGTCATGAGCTTTGGGTCATGACCAAAAGGATAAGATCACGGGTACAAGCGGCCGAAATGAGTTTCCTCCGCCGGGTGGCGGGGATCTCCCTTAGAGATAGGGTGAGAAGCTCTGCCATCCGGGAGGAACTCAAAGTAAAGCCGCTGCTCCTTCACATCGAGAGGAGCCAGATGAGGTGGTTCGGGCATTTGGTCAGGATGCCACCCGAACGCCTCCCTAGGGAGGTGTTTAGGGCACGTCCAACAGGTAGGAGGCCACGGGGAAGACCCAGGACACGTTGGGAAGACTATGTCTCCCGGCTGGCCTGGGAAAGCCTCGGGATCCCCCGGGAAGAGCTAGACGAAGTGGCTGGGGAGAGGGAAGTCTGGGTTTCCCTGCTTAGGCTGTTGCCCCCGCAACCCGACCTCGGATAAGCGGAAGAAGATGGATGGATGGATGGACATATCTCTTATGTGTGACTGCCATCTACTGGTTACCCTTATCATTTCACCATGTACCAAATAAAACACCATAGAGGTCGGTAAGCACAACAAAAACTATTCTGTACATTAGACGCATCAGGCTATAAGGCACATTGTCTAGTTTTGAGAAAATTAAAGGATTTTAAGTGCACCTTATAGTCAGAAAAATACGGTACACAACTGGCTGAAAACATAGACTGATGGCCGAATATTAAAAGTAAGATTATACAGTATGTATGCGATTCATGTCAACCCATTTATTGCGTTTTACCTGGTACAGGAAACGTGATGAAACTTTAGCCGCCAGACGGGAGAAAAGTGTTGAATATCTTAAAGGCCTACTGAAACCCACTACTACCGACCACGCAGTCTGATAGTTTATATATCAATGATGAAATATTAACATTGCAACACATGCCAATACGGCCTTTTTAGTTTACTAAATTGCAATTTTAAAATTTCGCGCAATGTATCCTGTTTAAAACGTTGCGGTATGATGACGCGTGCGTTTGACGTCACCGGTTGTAGCGGACATTTTTTTCCAGCCTGATTCAAGCTGTAAGTAGTCTGCTTTAATCGCAAAATTACACAGTATTCTGGACATCTGAGTTGCTGAATCTTTTGCAATTTGTTCAATTAATAATGGAGGAGTCAAAGTAGAAAAGATGGAGTTGCCTTTAGCAACACAAACAGAGCCGATGTTTCCTTGTTTAAAATTCCCGAAGGTGAAGCTTAACTCTGGAAGAGAGCAGTCAAGCGAACATGGTTCCTGACCACATGTCAATCGGCAGGTTTCGGTGAGAAAATTGTGGTAATAAGTCGGCTCTTACCGGAGACATCAGCGGAGCTTGCGTCCTGCTGCAGCTGTGTGGCTTCCTTCAGAGACACTGGCTGTCACCACACCCGTGGCCACACACCTCCGACTTTCAGGTACCATATAATCTCACTAAAACACTAGTAACACAATAAGCAGATAAGGCATTTTCCAAAATTATCCTAGTAAATGTGTCTAATAAAATCTGAAGCGCTCCCGCTGCCTTCGCCTTTTTTTTTCTAGTCCTTCACTCTCACTGTCCTCATCCACAAAACTTTCATCCTCGCTCTAATTAATGGGGAAATTGTCGCTTTCTCGGTCCGAAGCGCTCTAGCTGCTGGTGGCCATTATTGTAAACAATGTGAGGATGTGAGGAGCTCCACAGCCAGCGACGTCACGCGCTCATCGTCTGCTACTTCCGGTACAGGCAAGGCTTTTTTATTAGCGACCAAAAGTTGCAAACTTTACCGTCGATGTTCTCTACTAAATCCTTTCAGCAAAAATATGGCAATATCGCAAAATGATCAAGTATGACACATAAAATGGACCTGCTATCCCCGTTTAAATAAGAAAATCTCATTTCAGTAGGCCTTTAAAATGGGTTTTGTGGCAATTCCAAATTTGACCACAGCTTCAGTTGCTAAGTAGAATGACGCTTGCCATCATTTCCAGCAGAATGCATTACAAAATGATTAACCTCACGCGAGATGCACCCAAAAATAGGGCCATATGAATTCCTTCCCTACTGTCTAATGTAGGTTTTGGCCATATATGGCTTTTTTTCTGCATTGTGTGCTGTATTATAGCAACTTCCAGAGTTACATTAAAAACATGCTCTCAAAATTGTGCAAAAGCAGAAGTTACCAAAATGATCTGCTGTACAGATTATTTATTTATCAGTAGTTTGGCGACGAGGCTGACATGTTTTTGCACTGATCACAACCCTTGAATACGCCCTCCTTACTTTTTCAGAGTATGTCCTGCTTAAGAAGGTGAGGAAAAGTATTAAAATTTGACTCAGAGACCTCGGTGACGTCACCATCTCTGGATGTTTTTCTACATAAAGTTTACACTCTTTAATTGTCGAAAAACTGCTAAAAACAACTGTATATAAAGTCTGCTGTTCTTAAAGCCAGGTATCAATACAATCGATTCATTTCCTTTTAAATCAATGTTAGATCGATCAAACACAGATCGATTTTCTTCACAGTTAGGAATATAAATCCACAATCGTTAAACCCATATATATTATGTAATACACCAGGGGTGTCCAAAGTGCGGCCCGGGGGCCATTTGCGGCCCGCAGGTAATTTTTTAACGGCCCCACGGCACATTTTAAAAATAAGATTGAAACATTTTTAAATCGTAAAAAGTGATATAAAGGAGCAAACGGGTGAAATGTAACAAGAAAATGTGCAATGTTTACTCTGATAACACAAAGCTGCCATGCAGGCTGTTTCTTTCTTTAAAAAATAATAATGAATCAAAATCAGTGTCATTATGAATTATTGACCTATTCAAGGCTCCAATTACGTCACGTTAAATTTTCCACTTTGAGATATCTTTGGGGGAAAATGTTGCATATTTTGTGTTTGCCATATAAAAAACTGAGCTGTTTTTTTTTTAAGAAGGGCCGAAAATGAACAAACAAAACACATAAACAACAATGAAACTTCTAATTGACGGATGGATCTGAAATTGATCTTGAGATTATTGTGTTAAAAGTAAACAGTAAAAAAAAAGTATAATTTATTTTCTAACACTTCAATGAGAAGGACCCTTTTGGATCCCCAATCATTTTTGTGTGATTTGTTTTTAAGTGTCATTGCTCAAAAAATAATAGTGTAATGAGTTATTGACCTTTTTAAAGCACCAATTATTATATGATGTCAAATATTTAAAAAAATATATTGGGTGAAAATATTGCATATTTTGTGTTTTTTTTCCATTAAAAAATGGGTTTTATTGTTACAAAAAGAAGATACAACTTAAATCTTTAAAATAATTATATTGACAGATAGACCTAATGTTGATTTCGAGATTTAAAACTTGAAAAATAATAAAAATAATAATACTGAATAATGACACATTTTTAATATTTTTTTGACCAAAACCCTTTGGAGTCCCTGAGATCAAACCTAAGTGGAGGCCAAAATGTATATTTTTCATACATATATTGTATTGTTTTTTTAAATAAAAAATATCAAAATGGCCTTCGTTTGCTTTGATTTTTCAGTGTCCAGCCCTCAGTGGATAAAGTTTGGACACCCCTGTAATTCACAAATATTTGTAAAACATTACTTTTTAGAGATTGGATCCTTCACAAAAATATAATTAAATAGAGAAACTAATAATCAATGGGATGTAATATTTTTTTTCTTCATTTTAGGCTCTTCCCTGTCAGGAGTCGGACTTAATCACATATTCATCACATTGTTGCTAACGATTGAATTATGGGGTGTTTACTCCCAGGACACTTAATTAGGTACACTATACCTGCACAACCTAACAGATCTGCATCACATATTCTCCATTCATAAAAATAATAAATCAACTCAATATCAAATATTACCGGTGGCACTCCAGCAGGGCAGCAAAGACGGAACTGATTATACAAGTTGTTGTTTTTTTGACTCTCAAATTAAGCCATTACACTCACGCTGTGAGACGTTACACGATTAATTGAAGATTGTGTGCGAATGTGGGTCACCAGCAGAAGAAAAGCGATAGGGCTTACTTTCATGCAGGGGAAAAAAAAAAAAAGTTTGATCCTCTTACGCTAATATTTTAGGGTTAGGAATCCGACATGTTCAAATCGCAAAGGGCCTGCGGCACATTTGCTGCTGTGGGATAACAAGTGAGGCTAAAGACTTGCCAGTAACATGAAATCACGCTGGTGAATCAGCACTGAACACATGAATATTCTTATCAGTGGGATTCTAAACGTTTGAAGGAGACACTTTTCATGTTCTAATGCAATTATGAAGTGGAGTATCTCACAAAAAGTGACTCCATCCTTCACATTTTAGCAAGCCTTTTCATGACAATACTATACAACTTACACTTGGAAATTCATTAGAGTAGTCAGTGTACAGTTTTTATAGCAGTATATATTTACTATACTGCTAAAATGAGCCCCTAAGCTTGGAAACTGTACTCTCAAGTTGCAACTGCATGTCATCCTAACACGCAGTGTTGCCAGATGGGAAATTTTTGCCAAAGTATCATACCAGAAGTTTAAAATGATCATATTTTGAGCACAAATGCTAGGGTGAAACAGTAGAATTTTCTGCAGTAGAATTTGTAACAGTAGTTCTCAAACTTTTTTCAGCAAGTACCAGCTCAGAAAACACTTGGCCCTCTAAGTACCACAATAATGGCGATGGCGTGGATCACCGCAGAGGCCACCACAGTGGATATGTTTCTTTTACTTTTTATTCATAGCTGTATGTAGAAGTGTCTGCTTGTATCTGCTGCTTTAATGTCTTTAATGTCCTCTGTGTTCTTTGATGTTTGATGTTTCCCTCTTACACACATGGAAGAGGGATGTGTACTATGGCTATGAGTTGTTGTTTTTTATTTTTTTTATTTTATTTATTTTTTTTTTCCCCTTGGCCTCAGTCTGCACCCCCTCTCCAAGGCCCAGGCTAAGACCGATTTTTTAAAATTTCATTTTAATCTTCTATCCCCCCCCCCCCCCCTTGTTTACCTGTATCTCATCTTTTTTTGTAAGGGGCGCTGGAAGCCGGCAGACCCGTCAGCGATCCTGTTCTGTCTCCCTGTAATGTTTGTCTGATCTTGAATGGGATTGTGCTGAAAATTGTAATTTTCCTGAAGGAACTCTCCTGACGGAATGAATAAAGTACTATCTAATCTAATCTAATCTAATCTAATAATCAACATTAAAAAATAGTAGCATAGTAGACCTAAGTATTCACTGAAAACAAATCAGAGGTTTTATTAAATAAAACCTCTGATTAGCATAAGTATATTAAAGGCCTACTGAAACCCACTACTACCGACCACGCAGTCTGATAGTTTATACATCAATGATGAAATTTTAACATTGCAACACATACCAATACGGCCGGTTTAGTTTACTAAATTGCAATTTTGAATTTCGCGCGGAAGTATCATGCTAAAACATCGTGGTATGATGCACCGTTCCCAGCTATAAGCCGTCTGTTTTCATCGCATAATTCCACAAAAATATGGACATCTGTGTTGCTGAATCTTTTGCAATTTGTTCAATGAATAATGGAGACGGCAAAGAAGAAAGCTGCAGGTGGGGAGCGGTGTATTGCGGCCGTCTTTAGCAACACAAACACAGCAGGTGTTTCATTGTTTACATTCCCGAAAGATGACGGTGAAGCTTTACTATGGAACAGAGCGGTCAAGCGAACACGGTTGGATTGGACCACACACACAATGTAGAGTGTATTATGCAGCGATTATTTTGAAAGATCGTGTTTCGAAGAGGGTTCCTTGCGAAGGGCAGAGATGGGCATCGCCACCACCCGTAGACTGGTTGTATAGGTACGACCATATAATCTCACTAAAACACAAGTAACACAATAAGCAGATAAGGGATTTCCCAGAATTATCCTAGTAAATGTGTCTAATAACATCTGAATCGCTCCCACTGTATAGTCTTTTTTTTTTCTTTCTAGTCTTTCACTCTCACTTTCCTCATCCACAAATCTTTCATCTTCGCTCAAATTAATGAGGAAATCGCTCTCGCTGCTGGTGGCCATGACTGCAAACAATGTTCAGATGTGAGTAGCTCCACAACCCATGATGTCACGCGCATATCGTCTGCTACTTCCAGTACAGGCAAGGCTTTTTTTTATCAGCACCAAAAGTTGCGAACTTTATCGTGGATGTTCTCTACTAAATCCTTTCAGCAAAAATATGGCAATATCGCGAAATGATCAAGTATGACACATAGAATGGACCTGCTATCCCCGTTTCAATAAGAAAATCTCATTTCAGTAGGCCTTTAAAGTATATTAAATCAAGTATATTCAATATTTTTGGCCACCGTAACTTTAGACACATTTTGATGAGTAACACTGTGTTTAAAAACAGGAAAACAAAAGACTGTGTTACGGCTCAGGCTCCTGCCGCCTCTCATTCCTCCGTGCGCTCCTCCACGTGGCTGCAGGCAATCTGAAATCCACACACTTGACGCTAAAAAGGACTCCACTACCTCCATAAGCCAGCGCGTTCCAGTGCCAAAACGTAGGTACCTGTCTCAGTACTGTAGGCTTACACTTCTTTAGCTCGCTCCCTATGTGTATTCACTCTCCCTGTGTTTCTCCTCCTCTGTGCTCATCGTCTTGTGTCCTGTGTCGTCATTCTGATTTCGAGTGGTGTGTCTCGTCTCCCCTAATTCCCTCCGGCTCCCTGGCTGCCTTCCCAGATCTCAACCTCTCGCCTGGACACGGACCTTGACGCCTCGCTCCTGCCTTTGACCTCTCGCTTGCCCCACGGACCTCCGAGCTTGCTTTGCCCTTCCTGGACGTCCGCATCTCGTTCAACACACACCTTTAACAACTCCTGGTAACATTCAGTTAAACACAACACATAGTCACACCATACTTATTTGGAGTATTTACACACTCCACTTCCTTGTGTTTAATAAACACGTCTCATACTATTGACACCAGTATCTCAGCGCCGTCTCCTTCCCCGTAGCACTGTCACACACTGAACTTAAATCAAGTGATTCTTTGGCATCCCACTAGATGGAGCCTTTGTACCCCTGGTTTAAAACATGGCCAAAGATTCCTAAAGATACCTAAAATCTGGTATAAAGTGACAAACATGTACATTGCAGCATGTGCAGATTCCGCTATTTGCATGTTAAGATAATGGTGCGTTCAAAGTGTTCACACATTTTGAAACGTGTCTTAAAATGGAACTGATAGTTGCACCTGTGGCTTATAATGAAGTTTCCATAGTTCAGATGTGCAAAACATTGGGAAGAAGTTAAAGTTAAGTTAAAGTAACAATGATTGAACTTAATTCTAAACATTTCTTCACAAAAAAAGAAATCTTAACATCAATATTTATGGAACATGTCCGCAAAAAAATCTAGCTGTCGACACTGAATATTGCATTGTTGCATTTCTTTTCACAGTTTATGAACTTACATTCATATTTTGTTGACGTATTATTCAATAAATTCAATTATAAAGGATTTTTGAATTGTTGCTATTTTTAGAATATTTAAAAAAAATCTCACGTACTCCTTGGCATACCTTCAAGTACCCCCAAGGGTACGCGTACCTCCATTTGAGAACCACTGGATTAGAGTATACTTATGTTACCAGCACTTCTCCTCCGCCTTTGTTTACTCCTGCAAGAAAAACTTGTGTTTGGTGCAATCTGTCACGTTTTGCAAGAGTGGTGTTTCCGGAGATGTGGAAAGAACAGCAGGAAGCAGTGTGAAGGTAAGGAAAGTCTTTTAATACTCAGGAGGCGAAAAATAAACAAAGGCGTCTGTGGAACACCAGGCGAAACCTAAAATACAACCCCCGTTTCCACATGAGTTGGGAAATTGTAAATATAAACAGGATACAATGATTTGCAAATCCTTTTCAACCCATATTTAATTGAATGCACTACAAAGACAAGATATTTGATGTTCAAACCCATAAACATTATTTTTTTTTGCAAATAATAATTACCTTAGAATTTCATGGTTGCAACACGTTCCAAAGTAGTTGGGAAAGGACATGTTCACCACTGTGTTACATCACCTTTTTCTTTTGTCAACACTCAATAAACGTTTGGGAACTGAGGAATCTAATTGTTGAAACTTTGAAAGTGGAATTCTTTCCCATTCTTGTTTTATGTAGAGCTTCAGTCGTTCAACAGTCCGGGGTCTCCGCTGTCGTATTTTACGCTTCATAATGCGCCACACATTTTTGATGGGAGACGGGTCTGGACTGCAGGCGGGCCAGGAAAGTACCTGCACTCTTTTTTACGAAGCCACGCTGTAGTAACACATGTCTTGTTGAAATAAGTGGGGGCGTTCATGATAACGTTGCTTGGATGACAACATATGTTGCTCCAAAACTTGTATGGACCATTCAGCATTAATGGTGCCTTCACAGATGTGTAAGTTACCCATGCCTTGGGCACTAATACACCCCCATACCATCACAGATGCTGGCTTTTGAACTTTACGCCTAGAACAATCCGAATGGTTATTTTACTCTTTGTTCTGGAAGACACCATGTCCTCTGTTTCCAAATATAATTTGAAATATGGACTCGTCAGACCACAGAACACCTTTCCAATTTGCATCAGTCCATCTTAGATGAGCTCGGGCCCAGCCAAGCCGGCGGCGTTTCAGGATATTGTTGATAAATGGGTTTGGCTTTGCATAGTAGAGTTTTAACTTGCACTTACAGATGTAGCGACCAACTGTGGTTACTGACAGTGGTTTTATGAAGTGTTCCTGAGCCCATGTGATGATATCCTTTACACACTGATGTCGGTTTTTGATGTAGTACCGCCTAAGGGATCAAAAGTCTGTAATATAATCGCTTACGTGCAGTGATTTCTCCAGATTCTCTGAACTTTTTGACGATTTTACAGACCGTGGGTGGTAAAATCCCTAAATCCCTTGCAATAGCTCGTTGAGAAATGTTGTTCTAAAACTGTTTGACAATTTGCTTACAAAGTGGTGACCCTCGCCCCATCCTTGTTTGTGAATTACTTAGCATTTCATGAAAGTTGCTTTTATACCCAATCATGGCACCCAACTGTTCCCAAATAGCCTGCACACCTGTGGGATTTTCCATATAAGTGTTTGATGAGCATTCATCAACTTTATGAGTATTTATTGCCACCTTTCCCAACTTCTTTGTCACGTGTTGCTCTCATCAAATTCTAAAGTTAATGATTATTTGCACAAAAAAATGTTTATCAGTTTGAACATCAAATATGTTGTCTTTGTAGCATATTCAACTGAATATGGGTTGAAAATGATTTGCAAATCATTGTATTCCGTTTATGTTTACATCTAACACAATTTCCCAACTCATATGGAAATGGGGTTTGTAGCATTAACATTGCACCGGTGCCTACTGAATGTCCAGACGGGTATAAATAAAGGGAGTCATTAGTCTCTACCAGGTGGCAACACTAATCAGAACTGCAGGACAGGTGTATGAGCTCAGGCACGTCGAGCAACAAAAACATAAACAAAGGAGGAGTCAGAATGCAGGCAACATAAATATACACTAAACTAAGTAGAAGAAGAAAAACAACAACGAAAGCAATACAGGACATGACCAGAAGGGACCAGTCATGACACTAATATCGATTCCCAAATCATTGACAATTTATGTTGCAGAGGTTCATTTAGCCTACTGACGTGTATTTATAAATGGTTGATTTATATAAGCTAGTAAGGTAAAGTTTTGTACCTGACAAGATTCGGCCGAAAACTTGTCAGGTACAACAACTTTGCCTTACTAGCGTATATAAATCAACCATTTATAAATACACGTCAGTAGGCTAAATGAACCTCTTCAACATAAGTCATGGACAGTGTTGTGTCAAAGAAATGTGTTTTTTGGAACAACTGGAACACAAACTGTCCCGCTTCCGCAACCACCTGAGATTCACATTACGTTGCCGAGATAAAACAGTTGTTCCAACAAGTTTGGGGATCAAAAACCAAATTCCGACGATGAACGCGGAGCGAATTGTAAGAAAAGCACGAAATGCCTTGGTGAGAGAAAGAATACGATGCACGGTGAACAAGATCAACATCATAAAAGAGCAGATAACCCAGAAAAGGAGTGGATTTAAACAACCTTTCCCCCTGGACACGGAAATTGAACGGATAATGAGCACGAGAAGGAATTCCAGACAACAAAATACCGTCATATCAGAAAACTTGAGAAGCTAACCTCAGCAAAAAAGGAGGAAGAACACACAGAAAAAAAACTGAAAAATAGGTATGTAACCTTTCACAACGCAAATTCACAGTAACGGAAAACAAGGTGCTATCTCGTGGTCTTAACTTTGCCACAACCCCAATAAACATCCCATACAAAGAATTCATCGTAGCAACAGAGATAACATGTCATAAACTAACAAATCAAGGCGACAAAACCGGTTTGAGCAACGAGGTAGCAGGGATACTGAAGACTGCCTAAATAACACACAAAAACACCCGTAGGGAAGAATGGAAAGCTATACATTCAATATCCAAAGACAAAACAATCAAAGTATTACCTGCAGACAAAGTAAGGACAACAGTCATTATGGACACAAAACAAGATGAAAGCCAAATGATAGCTATGCTGGAGGATAAAGACACATATGAAGTTCTAAAAAAGGACCCGACAGAATCCAAAAAGAAAAAACTGAAGACTCTACAAAAACGATTAGTGGACAAGGGAAAAATAGACAAGGACAACTACAGTTTTTTTAGTACCGACAGTCAGTTTAACTCCTAGAATATACGGCACCCCTAAAATACATAAAAAAGAAGTTCCAATCCGCCCAATTGTGGACAGCATAGGCTCAGTCACATACAACCTTTCGAAAGCCTTAGTCGGGATAATAAAACCTCTCTCCGGCCAGACAAAGCAACACTGCAAAAACTCAAAGCAGCCGCCACAAGAATTAAGCACTGTAAAAGTACAATCAGACGAGATACTCATATCCTACGACGTAGTCTCCCTAGTCACAAAAACACTAGTGGACGTCACAATAAACATAGTACAGAACCGCCTGCAAGCAGACTCAACACTCCGGAAACGAACAAACCTAACAGTTGAAAACATAGTCCAGTTGTTATCATTCGTAGCCAATCAATCAATCAATCAATGTTTACTTATATAGCCCTAAATCACTAGTGTCTCAAAGGGCTGCACAAACCACTACGACATCCTCGGTAGGCCCACATAAGGGCAAAGAAAACTCACACCCAGTGGGACGTCGGTGACAATGATGACTATGAGAACCTTGGAGAGGAGGAAAGCAATGGATGTCGAGCGGGTCTAACATGATACTGTGAAAGTTCAATCCATAATGGATCCAACACAGTCGCGAGAGTCCAGTCCAAAGCGGATCCAACACAGCAGCGAGAGTCCCGTTCATAGCGGAGCCAGCAGGAAACCATCCCAAGCGGAGGCGGATCAGCAGCGCAGAGATGTCCCCAGCCGATACACAGGCAAGCAGTACATGGCCACCGGATCGGACCGGACCCCCTCCACAAGGGAGAGTGGGACATAGAAGAAAAAGAAAAGAAACGGCAGATCAACTGGTCTAAAAAGGGAGTCTATTTAAAGGCTAGAGTATACAAATGAGTTTTAAGGTGAGACTTAAATGCTTCTACTGAGGTGGCATCTCGAACTGTTACCGGGAGGGCATTCCAGAGTGCTGGAGCCCGAACGGAAAACGCTCTATAGCCCGCAGACTTTTTTTGGGCTTTGGGAATCACTAATAAGCCGGAGTCCTTTGAACGCAGATTTCTTGCCGGGACATATGGTACAATACAATCGGCAAGATAGGATGGAGCTACACCGTGTAGTATTTTATACGTAAGTAGTAAAACCTGAAAGTCACATCTTAAGTGCACAGGAAGCCAGTGCAGGTGAGCCAGTACAGGCGTAATGTGATCAAACTTTCTTGTTCTTGTCAAAAGTCTAGCAGCCGCATTTTGTACCAACTGTAATCTTTTAATGCTAGCCAATGTAGCCAAGTCTACATATTTCCTGTTCAGAGGGACCATATCCAGACAGAAGGAGGGTTTTGCCATGGGGGACCCCCTCTCAGCCATCATGAGTGGTTTCTTCATGGAGGACCTGGAGGCCAAAACCTTAGCCACCGCTCCCGAAGGATGTTAGACTGTCCTTCTGGAGGCGCTATGTGGACGACATCCTGGAGAAGATTAAGACCGGCCACACACAAAGACTCACAGACCACTTAAACACCATAGATGAGACGGGAAACATAAAGTTCACTCATGAAGAGAAATAGCACAGATCCATCGCTTTCCTGGACATGAAAATCAACCACATTGAGGATGGAAGCATCAAGATAACGATATACAGAAAACCCAAACATACGGATCAATACTTACTATGGACATCAGAGCACCCCACAGCACACAAACTGTCAGTAGTCCGCACCCTATATGATCGCAACAAGCTGATCACAGACAACCATGACAGAGAAGTGAAGTGAAGTGAATTATATTTATATAGCGCTTTTCTCAAGTGACTCAAAGCGCTTTCCATAGTGACACCCAATATCTAAGTTACATTTAAACCAGTGTGGGTGCACTGGGAGCAGGTGGGTAAAGTGTCTTGCCCAAGGACACAACGGCAGTAACTAGGATGGCACAAGCAGGAATCGAACCTGCAACCCTCAAGTTGCTGGTACAGCCACTCTACCAACCGAGCTATGCCGCCCCCACCATAAGTGGGGCGGCATGTGGTTCTCCATAGAAGAGGAGGAGAACCACACAAGACAGGCACTCAAAGCCTGCAACTACCCAAACTTGGCCATAAACAAAGACAAAAGAGAGGTCCAGAAGAACAACAAGGAGGAAAAAAAGAAGAAAGGTTCTACGCCTGGTTCTACACCAGTGAAGACGCACATCAAGCTTCGCCAAATCCTAGTACACCCTAAGGATCAGATCCCCCCTGAGAAAAAGTGTGATGTGAAATATGAGATCCCTTGCCTAGCATGCAATAAAACATACACAGGAGAGACAGGTCGACAGTTCAGCGCACGAAAAAAGGAACACCAGAAAGAATGTGAAAAGGAAACTTCTGGAACGCCACGCAGGAAAATCTCAAATCAGCCATTTCAGATCACTGCAAGAGGGAAAACCATCTAATGACCTGGAAGGCAGCCAAGGTCATTAGAATGGAAAGCAACAAATTCCATCGGTGGATCAAAGAGGCGGTTGAAATCAGCAAGCGGGCCCCAGAGACTGTCAACAGGGACGAAGGAGCAGATCTACTATCCCACACCTGGGACACAGTCCTGCAGGGCCTCCCCCGGCCGTTTGGTAGACATCCAGACGACAGGGGGCGCCCCGCCCAACCCTCCGGCGCACACCGCCATCCCACCACTTTAGGTGGGATGGAACAATCCATATAACGCGTCACAGATAACGTCACGCTAACATCACGAGACACCTCTGATGAAGGCTGCAGAAGCAAGGTAGCCAAAACTAGTCAGCTACAAAACTTTACCTTACTAGGCTATAGAAATTAACCATTTATAAATACATTGACAATTTAGTTATTTGAGATCATGTACAGGGGCAGCACGGTGGAAAATGGGTTGGTGCATCTGCCTCACAATACAAAGGTTTTGAGTAGTCCTGGGTTCAATCCCAGGCTCGGGATCTTTCTGTGTGGAGTTTGCATGTTCTCCCCGTGAATGCGTGGGTTCCCTCCGGGTACTCCGGCTTCCTCCCACTTCCAAAGACATGCACCTGGGTGCATGTCTAGGTTGATTGGCAACACTAAATTGGCCCTAGTGTGTGAATGTGAGTGTGAATGTTGTCTGTCTATCTGTGTTGGCCCTGCGATGAGGTGGTGACTTGTCTAGGGTGTATGCCGCCTTCCCCCACGAATGCAGCTGAGATAGGCACCAGCGACCCCAAAAGGGACAACCGGTAGAAAATGGATGGATGGAGATAATGTAACTAAATCACTAAGATCTTGTCTAAATGAAACACGATTGGTGGAACTACTTTTTTTGAACAAGTCGTGCATGCTTTTATTTCAAGTTGTCTGGACTACTCCAATGCACTTTATGCTGGCATTAGCCATAAAGCTCTCTCCCGGTCGTAGTTTGTCCAAAATGCGGCAGCAGGACTTTTAACAGGGGCCAGGAAACGCCAGCATATAACCCCAACTTTTGAGACTTTGCACTGACTTCCTGTTCATTTTAGAATTGATTTAAAAATGTTGCTGTTTGGTTTTAAAGCTTTGAATGGACTGGCACCTCATTTTATCCCGGACCTCATCCAAATGTACACTCCTGCGTGCGCTCTGAGGTTCGAGAGCCAGCTCCAGCTCACTGTGCCCAAGACCAACCTTAAAACCAGGGGAGACAGGACCTTCTCGGGGTTCGGCCCTAAGCTCTGGAACACTTTTACCCTCCATGTTCCAACTGCTCCCACAGTGGAGTGTTTTAAGTCTCGTCTTAAGACCCACTTTATTGTGAAGTGTGAAGTGAAGTGAATTATATTTATATTTTTCTCAAGTTACTCAGAGTGCTTTACATGGTGAAAGCTAATATCTAAGTTAAACCAGTGTGGGTGGCACTGGGAGCAGGTGGGTAAAGTGTCTTGCCCAAAGACACAACGGCAGTGACCAGGATGGAGGAAGCGAGGATCGAACCTGGAAACCTCAAGTTGCTGGCACGGCCGCTCTACCAACCGAGCTATACCGCCCCTTATTATTCTCTGTCTTTTAACACTGCGTGAGTTGTGTGGTCCTCTGTGTTTTCAAATTTGTATTTCTATTCATTGTTTTAATTAGTTTTACCTTTTAAAATCGTTTTTAATCACATCTTTTTGTATATTGTTTTTATATTTACAGTATATAATTTGTATCTATTCAGTCATTGGTGGAGCTGAGGATAGTATTTGAATCTTGTTTTTAATATTTTTGTGCAGCACTTTGAAAATATTTTAGTTGTTTAAATGTGCTGTAAAAATAAATTGGATTGGACTGGATTGATTTACTGTAAGCTGTTTGGATACAGTAAACATAATGCATACACAGTGCAGAATAACGCCATGATTCTCCAGGACCAGCAACATTTGAAATACACCTTTTTTTTTAAATGTTATGACAGATTAGCTATATTTGCACAAAGTATCAGATCGGTAACACCAATACCAGCCTGAATTCTACTCAGTGGTGTCGTACATTCATAGCATGCATATCTGAAGTTGTAATGGTCACTGCTAGAAAGTTTGTGGGGAAAAAAGGCTGAAATATTTTGCAAGATGAGCCACTTAGATGCATGACTGTGCTGCATATGATATTCTAAAATTGTTTTTGTTTGTATTTAACATAGCCTTCACAGCATATGTCACTCTTAGCGTCCCTGCACAGATTTTAAAGGCCTACTGAAATGAGATTTTTTTATTTAAACGGGACTAGCAGGTCCATTCTATGTGTCATACTTAAAAATTTCGCGATATTGCCATAATTTCGTTAAAAGGATTTAGTAGAGAACATCGACGATAAAGTTCGTAACTTTCGGTCGCTATTAGAAAAGCCCTGCCTGTACCGGAAGTATGTGCGCGTGACGTCAAGAGTTGCAGGGCTCCACACATAATCACATTATTTATAATGGGAGCCACCAGCAATAAGAGCAATTCGGACCGAGAATCGGAGCGACAGTTTCCCCATTAATTTGAGCGAGGATGAAAGATTTGTGAATTAGGATATTGATAATGAAAGAATAGGAAAAAAAATTAAAATAAATTAAGAAAAAAAAAGCGACGGCTCCGGGTGACGGCAGTGTGAGCGTTTCAGATGTAATTAGACACATTTACTAGGATAGTTCTGGAAGATCCCTTATCTGCTTATTGTTTTAATAGTGTTTTAGTGAGAATTTAAAGATTGTAAAAGATTGTAAAGTCATACCTCGAGGTCGGATGGATGCGGTGAACACAAAGTGTCTAAGAAGCTGAGGAGCCAAGCTCACAGCTGCCGCTGCTGCAGGACGACGAATAATCCAATGATTTCTCCGGTAAGATATATATCACAATTTCCCCATCCAAAAACATGCTGGTTGACGTAGTGAAAACATGTTCGCTTGACCGCTCCGCGTCACAACAAACAAAGAAACACCGGCTGTGTCTCGGTGATAAAGACAGCTGCAATACACCGCTTTCCACCAACAGCATTGTTCTTTATAGTCTCCATTATCAAATGAACAAATTGCAAAAGATTCAGCAACACAGATGTCCAAAATACTGTGTAATTATGCGGTCAAAGCAGACAACTTTTAGCCGCGAGTGGTGCAGCTGATAATATTTCCTGACGGTCAGTGACGTCACGCGTACGCGTCATCATTCCGCGAGGTTTTCAACAAAAAACTTGCGGGAAATTTAAAATTGCAATTTAGTAAACTAAAAAGGCCGTATTGGCATGTGTTGCAATGTTAATATTTCATCATTGATATATAAACTATCAGACTGTGTGGTCGGTAGTAGTGGGTTTCAGTAGGCCTTTAATTTCATTGTCTGCATTCTCCACGGAGCACACACCAGCTCTTATTTTTTGGATATCCCATTAACCTTACCACGGAGTGGTGCTCATAATGTAACCGTACATACAAAAAAACCCAACTGACTTCCTTAAAAGGCTTTTAACTTTCACATCAGGTAAGTGGAAATCCTTATTCTTCACTATGAAACGAGACTAAAAGATAATATTTGCACGTTTTGGGTCTACTACCACAGCTGCGTTGCACCATCCATCCATCCATTTCCTACCGCTTGTTCCTTTCGGAGTCGCGGAGGGTGATGGAGCCTATCACAGCTGCATTCGGGTGGAAGGCGGGCTACACCCTTGACAAGTATCCACCTCATCGCAGGGCCAAAACAGATAGACAGACAACATTCCCACTCACACCCCAGGTGCATGTTTTTGGAGATGGGGGCAGCCGGAGTACCCGAAGGGAACCCACGAAGTCACGAGAAGAACATGCAAACTCCACACAGAAATATCCCGAGCCCGGGATTGAACCCAGGACTACTCAGGACCTTTGTATTGAGAGGCACATGCACTAACCCCTGTACCACTTTGCTCAATGTCTTTTAAAATTAATTGTTCATATTGAATCATCAAATCACAGCGAAGCTATGGTGTTGCGTTTACTGTCATTAGTTCATATTTTGTCATTTTGTACTGCAAAGGATCTGAGCCAAGGATGTTGTTGTGGCATGTGCGGCCCTTTGAGACACTCTTGATTTAGGGTTATATAAGTAGACATTGATTGATTGATTGAAAGCTTGTATCTTCCAAAAAATTTGCCAGATAGTAGCATTTAAAATATTCTGGGATCATATGTAACGGCTGGGTGGCATAGCGATGCCGGGTTTGTTCCTCCAAGGATGCGTCGGCAAGAACACAGCAAAGGTAAGAAATAAAGCATTTATTTAAGTAACAAAAGGAGCTAAGGAACAAAAACACTGGTGCTAAGCAGAAAGGTAAACAAAGGGCGCTAGCGTGGAAGCTAGGAATACAAACAGAAGAACTGAAAACTTGGCACGAAGGCACACAAAAGCGAAAACAAACCATTAGCATGAGAGCTAGGATAAAACAATGGTGTAGCATGTGAGCTGGCGAGAATATACATACGAGAGCAGTCGTCACTGTTGCACAAAAGCAAATTAGGAACCCTGACAGAACAACGAAAAGGGGCGAGCTTAAATAAGGCATTAATCAAAATAGAAAAAGGTGTTCGTCGAAAACAAGGGGCAGGTGAACCAATAAGCTACCATGGTGACAAAGCAAACAGGAAATAAGGAGTCAGACGGAGAGATATACAAAAATGGAAACAAAACAACAAAATGTGAGGATCCGAGCAGCGGATCGCAACATCATAATCTTTATCGTTGCAAAAAATACTATCATTGATGTGCAAAGTTAAAGATGTTTCACAGAATCTGAGGTAAAGACCCTGAGTTTGAAGTCTGTGGTGTCATAGAATACTGTGTCACAGCGCCACGCCCCATCCCACGCTGATTCCAGAAACAGGAATAGAAGGTAAGCCCTTGTCAGATTATATAACAGATGATGAACTCCTGGTAAGGACACGCAGGGGATGCTACGTACTGTAAAAGGTGAAGCAGAGCCATAAAAGTCGAACAGAAAGATGAAAAAGTTATACAAAAATCATATCAGTGATCATCAAAAGCAGGGGTGTCCAACATTTTTTCGGCAAAGGCATGAAAAATCAAAGGCTGTAGAGCAGGGGTCGGCAACACAAAATGTTGAAAGAGCCATATTGGACTAAAAATACAAAAACAAATCCGTCTGGAGCCGCAAAAAATTAAAAGCCATATTAAATACAGATAGTGTGTCATGAGATATCAATTGAATTATCAGGACTTAAATGAAACTAAATGAGCTCAAATATAACTACAAATGAGGCATAATGATGCAATATGTACATACAGTTAGCCTAAATAGCATGTCAGCATCGATTAGCTTGCAGTCATGCAGTGACCAAATATGTCTGATTAGCACTCCACACAAGTCAATAACGTCAACAAAACTCACTTTTGTGCATTCATGCACAACGTTGATAGTTTGGTGGACAAAATGAGACAGAAAAAGAAGTGGCATAAAACACGTCTTAGAAAGTCAGAGAAAGCTATACATGTAAACAAACTACGGTGAGTTCAAGGACCGCCAAAATTAGTTGGACAAAACGGCGCTCGCCAAGTACTTGAACCAGTGAAGCACGTTTAATATAAACTGTGTGCTTTATAACAATTACGGAGGTTTGTGTCATGTTGGTCCTCCTGCAGAAACCCTATTAAAACAAAAAATATGTTTTTTTTTTACCCCCCTCATCTTTTTTTTCATTTTTCATACATTTTTAACGCCACTGGGGCGGCGTTAAAGAGCCGCGTGCGGCTCCAGAGCCGCGAGTTGCCGACCCCCGCTGTAGAGGGCCACTTGGATATTTTGCACTTTTTAAAACAGGCTAAAATCTACCTAATAGGCTAAAAAAAATTAAAGCTTTGTGCTATTAGCATTAATATTTAGGTGCCATTTAGCCTTTCTTGAAGAAAAAATGCCCCATGCTTGTGTTGTGTTGCGTTCCTCTGTACGAATCGTTTCAATCTCGAAAAGGATAAACGTTTCTTCGGAGTTCCTCGAGTGGTAACCAAAAAGGGAGAAAAGTGCAAGATTTTATGAAACAAAGAGACAAGCATGCAGTCCAAGTGAGCAGAGTCGAAGAATGCACTAGTTTGCAGTGATCACTTCATTAAAGGTGTGTTGGATATACTTTTAATGTTCGTTATGTCCCGTTTAAGTTATCTTGATATTATTTGTATTTCTTAAAGGCTTACTGAAATGAGATTTTCTTATTTAAACGGGGATAGCAGGTCCATTCTAAGTGTCGTACTTGATCATTTCGCGATATTGCCATATTTTTGCTGAAAGGATTTGGTAGAGAACATCGACGATAAAGTTTGCAACTTTTGGTCGCTAACGGAAAAGCCCTGCCTTTAAGGGAAGTCGCAGACGATGACGTCACCCGTTCAAGGCTCCTCACATCCTCATATTGATTTTAATGGGAGCCTCCAACAAAAAGAGCTATTCGGACCAAGAAAACGACAATTTCCCCATTAATTTGAGCGCGGATGAAAGATTCGTGTTTGAGGATATTGATAGTGACGGACTAGAAAATAAAAAGATGCGATTGCATTGGGACAGATTCAGATCTTTTTAGACACATTTACTAGGATCATTCTGGGAAATCCCTTATCTTTCTATTGGGTTGCTAGTGTTTTAGTGAGTTTAATAGTACCTGATAGTCAGAGGTGTTTGTCCACGGGTGTGTTGACGCCAGTGTCTCAGGGGAAGTCGACGGCAGCTTTATGGACGGCCCAAGCTCAGCTGATCTCCGGTAAGAAGCGACTTTTTACCACAATTTTCTTGCTCAAACCTGCCGGTTGACATTCGGTCGGGATCCATGTTCGCTTGACCGCTCTGATCCATAGTAAAGTTTCACCTCCGGGAATTTTAAACAAGGAATCACCGTGTGTTTGTGTGGCTAAAGGCTAAAGCTTCCCAACTCCATCTTTCTACTTTGACTTCTCCAATATTAATTGAACAAATTGTAAAAGATTCAGCAACACAGATCTCCAAAACACTGTGTAATTATGCGGTTAAAGCAGACGACTTTTAGCTGTGTGTGTGTGCAGCGCTCATATTTCCTAACAGTCCGTGACGTCATGCGTACACGTCATCATTTTTGATTGATTGATTGAAACTTTTATTAGTAGATTGCACAGTTCAGTACATATTCCGTACAATTGACCACCAAATGGTAACACCCGAATAAGTTTTTCAACTTGTTTAAGTCAGGGTCCACGTTAATCAATTCATGGTACAAATATATACTATCAACATAATACAGTCATCACACAGGTTAATCATCATAGTATGTATATTGAATTATTTACATTATTTAAAATCCGGGGGGTGGGATGAGGAGCTTTGGTTGATATCAGTAATTCAGTCATCAACAATTGCATCAACAGAGAAATGTGGACATTGAAACAGTGTAGGTCTTATTTAGTAGGATATGTACAGCCAGCAGAGAACATACTGAGTTCAGATAGCATAAGAACAAGTATATACATTAGAAGTACATTTGAGTTGTTTATAATCCGGGGAGATGGGATGTGAATGGAGGAGGGTATTAGTAAAGTGTTGAAGTTGCCTGGAGGTGTTGTTTTAGAGCGGTTTTGACGTTTTCAAGAAGTAACTCCCGGGAAATTTAAAATTGCAATTTAGTAAACTAAAAAGGCCGTATTGGCATGTGTTGCAATGTTAATATTTCATCATTGATATATAAACTATCAGACTGCGTGGTGGGTAGAAGTGGGTTTCAGTAGGCCTTTAAACACGTGTTTGCTACGAGTGTTTCGAAGAAAAAAAAACAACTCGGCGAGTCCAAATAAAAGAAAGCAAATGTGAGCAAAACCTTAAAGAGTTAACTTTTTACCAAAGGCAACAATCAAAAATGAAGCTTTCAGCACATACACAATGTTGACAGCTATAGTTATATTTTGATAAAAACAGGGAAAAACACGCAACAATAACAAACATGGCAGTAGACGCGTAATTAAATCATGAAATGCGACCTTACCCGAGAAAAAACAATGCATATTTATCCGGGAGAGTCTTGATTCCAATGTTCTTGACCCAGCCAAACACAAAAAAAATACGGTAAATGTATTTTGCATTGTTTTATGCATGTAGAACTATGTTTTCTTGATGAAATAGGTTTGATATTGATATTTTGGGTGTCTGGAAAAAAATGATTACATCTCTAAAATTTAAACGGAGGTACCACCTAATAACAACAGAATGAATGAACACCAGAAAGTGATCCATATAGTAATCCTCCCTCTACATAATTCCATAAACAAATTTTCACATTTTATCAGCAGTCTTGTGCTGGACTTTTAAAGTCCCTTTATACGCTATGAATGAATTCTTCAGAAAAATGAGCAAACACATTGCCTTTTTGCAGCATCATTTCATGTCATGATTGTAGCCGTCACATGTCAGCATGTATCGACACTACAAAGGCTCTGCTGTCACCCTCCTGACATTGCCGTCATAGATTTTTGGGCCGGTTTTCAATGCGGCGACTGGGAAATTCTGCTGTGCTTTAATACCTCTTCGGAGCCGATTAATAAGATAAGCATCTCGATGGCTGTCCTAAATACGGAAGTGACAAGCTGACTGTGGCTCATGATTGTGACGAGGGAGAGAAAAGCTGTTGGGCTTTAGGAAACAGAATTGTTGACTTCACAACAATCCTGTTGACTGAACTCAGTAAGTATAATTAGGACGACAGGCTGTTGTTTTTATTCTTTTTTTTCTGTGCATTTTGGTCTAAAAGTTACATCTTTTTATGGAACCTATCTCAGCTGCAATCGGGCGGTAGGCAAGGTACACCCTGGACAAGTCGCGTGTCATTTTCTTTTCTGCATGTGCTTTTTGGGATTCATGTCATTGTTACTTGGAGCACCGATGGTTTGTGGGTACATTACTTGTACTTCATTGGTCATTGAAATTATATATTTTTTATATCACAGTGTTTATTTATTGCAGTTTACTCAATTATTTGGTGTCATAAGGGGGATCAATTTAGTTGCTTTTCCTTTGTATGTCTGTATTTCTATTTTGGGATTTATGTAACTTGCAGCACCAGAGACCCTGCCCCAAGTGGAGGAGTTCAAGTACCTAGGAGTCTTGTTCACGAGTGGGGGAAGAGTGGATCGTGAGATCGACAGGCGGATCGGTGCGGCGTCTTCAGTAATGCGGACGTTGTATCGATCCGTTGTGGTGAAGAAGGAGCTGAGCCGGAAGGCAAAGCTCTCAATTTACCGGTCGATCTACGTTCCCATCCTCACCTATGGTCATGAGCTTTGGGTCATGACCGAAAGGATAAGATCACGGGTACAAGCGGCCGAAATGAGTTTCCTCCGCCGTGTGGCGGGGGTCTCCCTTAGAGATAGGGTGAGAAGCTCTGCCATCCGGGAGGAACTCAACGTAAAGCCGCTGCTCCTCCACATCGAGAGGAGCCAGATGAGGTGGTTCGGGCATCTGGTCAGGATGCCACCCGAACGCCTCCCTTGGGAGGTGTTTAGGGCACTTCCAACCAGTAGAAAGCCACGGGGAAGACCCAGGACACGTTGGGAAGACTATGTCTCCCGGCTGGCCTGGGAACGCCTCGGGATCCCCCGGGAAGAGCTAGACGAAGTGGCTGGAGATAGGGAAGTCTGGGCTTCCCTGCTTAGGCTGCTGCCCCCGCGACCCGACCTCGGATAAGCGGAGGATGATGGATGGATGGATGGATGGATGGCAGCACCAGTGTTTTGTTGTTACAATAATCAAAATTCATTGGTGATAAGAAAAATGTATCCAAAACTAATTAAATTATAGCTTTAAAATACAGTGGGGCAAAAAAGTATTTAGTCAGTTCTCCTACTTAAAATGATGACAGAGGTCTGTAATTTTCATCATAGGTACACTTCAACTGTGAGAGACAGAATGTGAAAAAAAATTCAGGAATTCACATTGTAGGAATTTTAAAGAATGTATTTCTTAAATTATGGTGGAAAATAAGTATTTGGTCAACCATTCAAAGCGCTCTCTCACTGATGGAAGGAGGTTTTGGCTCCAAATTTCACGATACATGGCCCCATTCATTCTTTCCTTAACACGGATCAATCGTCCTGTCCCCTTAGCAGAAAAACAGCCCCAAAGCATGATGTTTCCACCCCAATGCTTCACAGTAGGTATGGTGTTCTTGGGGTGCAACTCAGTATTCTTCTTCCTCCAAACACGACGAGTTGAGTTTGAGTTGAGTCATCTTGGGCAGGGCTGCAGCGTGCCCTGCCCAAGATGGCGGCAAGGAGGCGGAGAATGCGGCGGAGCGGAGAGGCGGGGCGTGCCGGGAGCGATGCCGCCGCAATCTAATTCAGGTGCGTGGCTCACACACCGGAAAAGTACTAACATTTCTCCTTATGCTGCATACAAGGGGAGAAGGAGGAGAGATGGGGGCGGAAGGAGTTGGAGAGCCTGCAAGAACGGACGAAGAGCAGCAGCAGCAAAAGAGAGAGAGAACAGCGCACAAGAGACGACCACGCGGCCCGCTGAAAGAGCGACCGAGGAGGTAGCAGTGGAAAGGAGCTGAAAGAGCGATTTGAGCTGCAGAAAAGCTTTATTGAAAAATAAAGCGTCAAACCTTGTGCAAAAGCGATGTCCTTCCTGGGTGGTCAGTGAAACCCGAGCGGGAAGGGAAGGTCGTCCACAAAATATTTTTTCTAAAATGTTGACACAAAAAACGTATGACAGAGGATTCTAATCGGTCCTTTGCAGCGCAAGCAGTGATCCTGCAGTCATGTAGAACTGTCAGTGTGCACGTCCTTCGGACATGTACTAAATAAAACGCTAAATAAAGCTCGCAAATCTTATTGTGCTAAATAATTATATTTGCATTTTTTCCTCGTGGGCAGCACGGTGGTACAGGGGTTATTGCATGTACCTCACAATACGAAGGTCCTGAGTAGTCCTGAGTTTAATCCCAGACTCGAGATCTTTCTGTGTGTAGTTTGCATGTTCTCCCCGTGACTGTGTGGGTTCCCGCTGGGTACTCCGGCTTCCTCCCACCTCCAAAGACATGCACCTGGGGATAGGTTGATTGGCAACACTAAATGGTCCCTAGTGTGTGAATGTTATCTGTCTATCTGTGTTGGCACCATGATGAGATGGCGACTTGTCCAGGGCGTACACCGCCTTCCGCCCGAATGCAACTGAGATAGGCTCCAGCACCCAAACCCCCCCCCCCAACCCGAAAGGGACAAGCAGTAGAAAATGGATGGATGGAGAGATTTTCTCCTCACAGTATTGTGGACATTTTGATGTTCAGCATATATTTTGCAAATTAATGAAGACAAGGATGCAAAATGGATTGCACGCCTAATTATCCTCACTTAACAGACGCAATCCATTTTGCACACGTTTAAACGATCAGCTTTGCGTGCGCCATCAAGTTTGCACGTGTTTTAGTACACGCAAACCTTGAGTAAATCAACCTCTTAATGTATTGGAAGGATCATGGTGTGCCATACTTGCCAACCCTCCCCATTTTTCCGGGAGACTTCCGAATTTCAGTGCCCCACCCGAAAATCTCCCTGGACAACCATTTTCCCGAATACTCCCGATTTCCATTGGGGCCGTGCTTAAGGGCACGGCATTTAGCGTCCTCTACAACATGTCATCACGTCCGCGTTTCCTCCATACAACCAGTGTGCCGGCCCAGTCAAATAATATATGCGGCTTTTACAAACATATAAGTGAATGCAAGGCATATTTGATCAACAGCCATACAGGTCACACTGAGGGTGGCAGTATAAACAACTTTAACAATGTTACAAATATACGCCACACTGTGAACCCACACCAAACAAGAATGCCAAACACATTTCGAGAGAACATCCTCACAACAGAACAAATACCCAGAACTCCTTGCAGCACTAACTGTTCCGGGACGCTACTATATACACCCCCGTTACCACCAAACTCCGCCCACCTCGAACCCCTCCAAACCCCCCATCTCCCAAAATCGGAGGTCTAAAGGTTGGCAAGTATGCGGTGTGCCTCTCTGGCCAGTTCAGACGGCCCAGCATCGTATCGATTTGCAACGAGCAAGGCAGTAACACAACCTGCCGTCGCTAATGGGAGGTCATATAGTAACCATAAACCTCCAACTACTGGTCAGTGCATCAATGTAAAGATAAAGTTCTGCAAACAAGCGCTACAAAAGCAGCATTCATTTGTCTTTACTCTGGAAGTGAATATTTTCAGGGTTTTCTTCCAAGAATTTGAGCTCATATTCTGTTGAACCTTAAATACTGTATGCATGTAGCGAAAGCCTGGTGGAGAAAAGGGAAAAAAAACTGTTGGCCTTTTTTTGTTTGTTTACGATGTCTCCGGGGGATGTTTGTAAAATGGCTCAAGAAAGCTAATTGCCTTTTTTGTAACCTTTCACATTTGGATGCATGTACCCGGCAATTACATGAGTGCCTGCCAAAGGATATGTGTTTTTTCCATTAGGTTTCAGAAAGCCAGCTTCCCTTTGGAATATATAAGCCCATGTAATAAAACAAGACTAATACATACCACTGTTTTTTTATATTGTAGGTTTTACGGTTAAGGTGTGTGTTTTTATGATATGTTTGTACTATTTTTGCAACACTGTCTTAGAGGAATCGTCTGCAAGTATTCTCAAATAAACAGCTCACAGTTAAATGTGTTCCTTCCTAAACAGACCTGACCTAAAAGTGTCAGCACAGTAACATTGAAATGTCAACACAGTGACAAACATTCTTATGGTATTTATAATTTCTAAAACAAATCCTATTTTTGTGCATATTCTAAGCAAAACAAACACCCACTCACTCAATGTCTTGGAATGTTCTCATTCATCCAGATTATTGTACTCTCAGGGCATTCAATCGATCGCAACTGGACTGTTTGGTTTGTCGTAGAAGACTTTTTGCCTCTCATCAGAGTAGGCTTCATCAGTTCTGTGACGTCTTGCTGGCATTGTGGTAATGCGGTTGCGTTCTCTCGTTAATGCAGGCGGAATAGACACAGCCTGACAGTAAGAATGATGATCAAACTAAGAACATAAATACTTGCACAAAAGCACTAGAGACAAACCAACAGAACTAGCATGTGAGCTAGAAAGAACAAAAGACGCTAGCGAGTGAGCTAGGGAAATAAACAAACGAGGGAATAGCCTGGAAGCTAAAGTACACAAAAATAGTATTTACCACATGCCGGGATAGCAACGTCACCTGTTGCATGAAATAGCAAATTAGACTGTGAGGACGAGAGTCCATGGTTCTCGCCCGGAAAAGGGTGGGGTGCCATCTCCGTGTTGGGGAGGAGCCCCTGCCCCAAGTGGAGGAGTTCAAGTACCTAGGAGTCTTGTTCACGAGTGGGGGAAGAGTGGATCGTGAGATCGACAGGCGGATCGGTGCGGCGTCTTCAGTAATGCGGACGTTGTACCGATCCGTTGTGGTGAAGAAGGAGCTGAGCCGGAAGGCAAAGCTCTCAATTTACCGGTCGATCTACGTTCCCATCCTCACCTATGGTCATGAGCTTTGGGTCATGACCGAAAGGATAAGATCACGGGTACAAGCGGCCGAAATGAGTTTCCTCCGCCGTGTGGCGGGGCTCTCCCTTAGAGATAGGGTGAGAAGCTCTGCCTTCCGGGAGGAACTCAAAGTAAAGCCGCTGCTCCTCCACATCGAGAGGAGCAAGATGAGGTGGTTCGGGCATCTGGTCAGGATGCCACCCGAACGCCTCCCTAGGGAGGTGTTTAGGGCACGTCCAACCGGTAGGAGGCCACGGGGAAGACCCAGGACACGTTGGGAAGACTATGTCTCTCGGCTGGCCTGGGAACACCTCGGGATCCCCCGGGAAGAGCTAGACAAAGTGGCTGGGGAAAGGGAAGTGTGGGTTTCCCTGCTTAGGCTGTTGCCCCCGCGACCCGACCTCGGATAAGCGGAAGAAGATGGATGGATGGATGGACGAAAGACAAACAAGGGCAGGCTTAAATAGAGGGGATAATCAAAAGGCAGGTGCACGTGAAAAACAAAAGTCATGTGACACAAATGAGTTACTATGGAAACGGAACAAAACAGGAAGTGCCACCAGGAACTAAGGAATACAAAATACTAACAGGATGTGATACAAAACAGAACAAAACCAGAATATGCCATGATCTGAGCAGCGGATCATGACAAGCTCATGCTTATAGACTTAGTCTTAAGACTAAGATTGGTCAGATCCAGTCAGAATAGACAAGTCACAAAGTCGATGTTTTGTCTTGGCAGCATGGCTGCGGTAGACGTGACCCCAAGACGCGGAGACAGGAGACAGCGGTAAGGTAAGATGTTGACACCCAAAAGCTCAGTGCAGCAGGGAAGTGCACAAAAAAGCACAAGACTAGCTATGCAGGCTCAAAACATGAAACATGAACAAGAATCAAACCGAGAAAAACAATTAACAACAATCCAGCCCTGACTAAACAGTGAGGCTGGAGCTCTCTGATTAGTCACCAATTAACCAGAGGCAGGTGTGCACAATCAGCGCTCCTAGCAACAAGTGACAACAAAAGAAGGAACCACCGACTAGCAACTTATAATGTGTTCACTAGCGTATGTGCCATTGGTAATCGGTTTACTCGCTTCCTTCGCTTGTGGAAGATTTTTTAGATCATAAATAATGCCTCTCACCTGGATAGTAGAAGGACGAGGATGTAATCCGACGTGTTGGCACAGTCTGACAGCCAATTTAGACCCGACATTTGGCGAGAACCAAATAAAAAGAAACTTGGTTCCAACCCTCTTTTCTTTAGGATTATAAATCATTCTTCATCTAAACAGGACTATAACAAGATTCTATCAGACGGCATCTTGACAGCAGACGTTGTACAAAAAGTGATGTTTAATCATGTTTGTTGGCTCTCAGTCTGCAGTGAGTAGTAATGAGTGACGTTGAAAAAAACAAAAAGCTGAATGTCTTGATGCATTTTTTAATTTAATGCACCACGTATGCTTGAAACAATCAAAATACGTAAACGTTAAATGTTAGAAATGTGCTGGTTACTACATTACATATATACTTACAGTGTGTATATAGAACCTTAATGGAGGTGTCTATGAATGTCCCCTTTTATCCAGGTCATTGTCATCTCAGGGAATTCAATCGATCGCAAATGGACTGGTTTTTTTTGTCTCAGAAGATGTTTCGCCTCTCATCCGAGTAGGCTTCATCAGTTCGTGCTCATATGAGCAAAAAAAATGGGAAATAAAAACAGTTTTACAACACAAATAAAGGGTGACAATGTCTTTTAAGACAAACCAAACCCAATGAATTTTAGGGGCTATTTTGACAGTATAGAGCAGGTGTGCCCGTTACGTCGATCGCGATCGACTGGTCGATCTCGGAGGGTGTGTCAGTCGATCTCAAGCCAGGCATTAAAAAATAGACATAAAAATGAGCAATCATCAATCATACCAAGACTTCACTTTCGTCAGTTGTTTGACATTCTCGGCACCCGAGGATCTTGTGAGATGACGCTGGCTGCTGCGAGCTCATATTTAAGAAAAAAATCACTAACAGGGCGGACGCAGAGAAACACATTTTATTTCTAGAGACTCCGTACCTACTGTCAAAACTCTAAAGACCGACTGCACAGTTCCTGTCTTCACCATAAAAGACCTGTTTCATCCTGCCTGTGCTAACGAAATAAGAGTCTCAGAAAGCTAGCGTGCACAAGCTAGCAAGCTACGGAGTTTGATGCCAATGTATTTCTTACCCAGCCCTCAGCGACCGCTTTCTCACTTGCTTGCCCACCCGCACAGTCACTGACGTCACACACCTGCTGCGAGACATTAAAGGGCCACACACATATGCTACTCTCATAACAAAGTGTTTAAAAAGGAGTATGCAAGTTGGACAAATGAGATGCCAAATCCAACCACTTTCATGTGGTATTGGACAGAAAGGAGGACTTTTTTTTTTCCTCCATTTGAAAATGCGGACGTTATCAGCACCACTGTCTAATTCCAATCAATGCAAGTCATCAGAATCAAATACACCAACTTGTATTCTTGTCTTCATGAAAGAAAGGAATCTATGTGTGTTAAACATGCTTGTATTATCATTAAACACCATTAACTTGTTAACAAAAATGTCTCTTTCATAAATAAATGAATACAAATTATAAATAGGAATGAGGTAGATCTCCTCGACTTGGTCAATTGAAAAGTAGTTCGCCTGCAGAAAAAGTGTGAGCGCCCCTGGTATAGAGCAACTGCAATAGGCTCCATTGTAAGCAGACGTTTGATCACATTAATTTATAAAAAAAAAAAAGAAAAAGAAAAACGTGTGTTCTTGTTCTACATAGGGATTTTGAATGATAGGCAAAACTCCCAAAAAGTGCAGTTCTCCTTTAAGGTACAGTCCAGGCCAACAGTTTGGACACACCTTCTCATTTCAATGTGTTTTCTCTATTTTCACGACTATTTACATTGTACATTGTCACTGAAGGCATCGAAAATATGATACCTGTGAAGTGAAAACCATTTCAAGTGACTACCTCTTGAAGCTCATCGAGAGAACGCCAAAGGTGTGCAAAGCAGTAATCAGAGCAAAGGGTGGCTATTTTGAAGAAACTAGAATGTAAAACATGGTTTCAGTTATTTCACCTTTTTTTGTTACTGTAAGTACATAATTCCACATGTGTTCATTCATAGTTGTGATGCTTTCAGTGACAATCTACAATGTAAATAGTCATGAAAATAAAGAAAACTCATAGAATGAGAAGAAGGTGTTTCTACTTGTCAACCCTTCCGAATTTCAGTTCCCCTCCCAAAACCCTCCCGGGGTAACCATTCTCCCGAATTTCTCCCGATTTCCACCCGGACAACAATGTTGGGGGCATGCCTTAAAGGCACTGCCTTTAGCATCCTCTACAACCTGTCGTCAGGTCCGCTTTTCTTCCATACAAACAGCGTGCCGGCCCAGTCCCGTAATATATGCAGCTTATACACACACTTAAGTGAATGCAACGCGTACTTGGTCAACAGCCATACAGGTCACAATGAGGGTGGCCGTATAAACAACTTTTACACTGTTACAAATATGCTTCCCACTGTGAACCCACACCAAACAATAATGCCAAACACATTTTGGGAGAACATGCGCACCGTAACACAATATAAACACAACAGAACAAATACCCAGAACCTCTTCTATCACTAACTTTTCCTGGACGCTACAAAATACACCACCAAACCCCACCCCCACCATCCCCTCCCACCTCAACCCCATCTCCCGAATTCATGGTTTCAAGGTTGGCAAGTATAATGTACAGGTATATCCTAAAGCAGTGGTTCTCAAATGGGGGTACGCGTACCCCTGGGGGTACTTGAAAGTATTCCAAGGGGTACGTGAGACTTTTAAAAAATATTCTAAAAATAGCAACAATTCAAAAATCCTTTATAAATATATTTATTGAATAACACTTCAACAAAATATGAATGTAAGTTCATAACTCTGGAATGCCCTCCCGGTAACAGTTCGAGATGCCACCTCAGTAGAAGCATTTAAGTCTCACCTTAAAACTCATTTGTATACTCTAGCCTTTAAATAGACTCCCTTTTTAGACCAGTTGATCTGCCGTTTCTTTTCTTTTTCTTCTATGTCCCACTCTCCCTTGTGGAGATGCGATGCTGATCCGCCTCCGCTTGGGATGGTTTCCTGCTGGTTCCGCTGTGAACGGGACTCTCGCTGCTGTGTTGGATCCGCTTTGGACTGGACTCTCGCGACTGTTGGATCCATTGTGGATTGAACTTTCACAGTATCATGTTAGACCCGCTCGACATCCATTGCTTTCCTCCTCTCTAAGGTTCTCATAGTCATCATTGTCACCGACGTCCCACTGGGTCATTATTGTCACCGATGTCCCACTGGGTGTGAGTTTTCCTTGCCCTTATGTGGGCCTATCGAGGATGTCGTGGTGGTTTGTGCAGCCCTTTTTTTTTTTTTAATCATTGCACTCCTTCCTACATGTGAACATTCCGAGTCGTAGATTGTCGTCCGATGCGAGCTGTCATAAGTCGGAGCAGGAGGTTAAGCTGGGTAATTGATGTCCCAGGCTTGCTATAATCACTGGCCTAGTAAGAGAGAAAGAGGGATGACCCAGGAGGAGAGGAAAGAGTGTGAGGCTGAGGAGAGGAAGGCGCGAGAGAGGAAGATTAGAGTTTCCTGACAAGGAGACTCTTTCAAGTTTAGAGTTTTGAAGTGCTAACAAGATGCAAATGTGTGCAAATAAGTTGCGCAAAACAACCTGCTTTACTTGCGCGGGATGCTAGAGAAAGCCGGGCAAAATGTCTATAAATAGGCAATGTTTGGGGAGTTTGAGTCGTCCGAAATCTGTGAGGACACAGAACATGTCTGTTCTGTTGTTCTAATGCACAAATTAGATTAGGCCGACTTCCATCAGAAACACGGGGAGTTAAAACGAGTTTTACAACACAAATAAAGGGTGACAAACCAACGGATCAATAGTCCAATTACTGTAGCTGACACGCAAATCCATACGTAATTTGACATGAGAAGGCAAACTAATCCACTTGACTGCTGTCAGGACACACAGTGGGGCAAAAAAGTATTTAGTCAGCCACCGATTGTGCAAGTTCTCCCACTTAAAATGATGACAGAGGTCTGTAATTTTCATCACAGGCACACTTCAACTGTGAGAGACAGAATGTGAAAAGAAAATCCAGGAATTCACATTGTAGGAATTTTAAAGAATTTATTCAAAAATTATGGTGGAAAATAAGTATTTGGTCAACCATTCAAAGCTCTCACTGATGGAAGGAGGTTTTGGCTCAAAATCTCACGATACATGGCCCCATTCATTCTTTCCTTAACACGGATCAATCGTCCTGTCCCCCTAGCAGAAAAACAGCCCCAAAGCATGATGTTTCCACCCCCATGCTTCACAGTAGGTATGGTGTTGTTGGGATGCAACTCAGTACTCTTCTTCCTCCAAACACGACGAGTTGAGTTTATACCAAAATGGATACATGGATGATACAGCAGAGGATTGGGAGAATGTCATGTGGTCAGATGAAACCAAAATGGAATTTTTTGGTATAAACTCAACTCGTCGTGTTTGGAGGAAGAAGTATATTGAGTTGCATCCCAAGAACACCATACCTACTGTGAAGCATGGGGGTGGAAACATCATGCTTTGGGGCTGTTTTTCTGCTAAGGGGACAGGACGATTGATCCGTGTTAAGGAAAGAATGAATGGGGCCATGTATCGTGAGATTTTGAGCCAAAACCTCCTTCCATCAGTGAGAGCTTTGAATGGTTGACCAAATACTTATTTTCCACCATAATTTTCGAATAAATTCTTTAAAATTCCTACAATGTGAATTCCCTAGATTTGTTTTCCACATTCTGTCTCTCACAGTTGAAGTGTACCTATGATGAAAATTACAGACCTCTGTCATTATTTTAAGTGGGAGAACTTGCACAATCGGTGGCTGACTAAATACTGTTTTTGCCCCACTGTACATGTGGACACCTGGCAACAGCAGTGCCTCCAACTACTAATTCATGTTTTTGCACAAAATTCTAGGAAGTTGAGGATGAAACGCTTTGCGACACACAAAGAACTTGCAGCAGCAGGTCAAGAAATCTTGCTTTTAAAAGGAGTCAACTACTGATCCTCAGAGTAATGCCATGCTATGTGTTCAATAGCGATTTCTGCAAGAAAGGATTCTTCATTCATCACTCCAAGCAACGATTGTGAGTATAACAATTTGACTAAACCTAGGGTGGGCAACCCAAAATGTTGAAAGAGCCATATTGGACCAAAAATCCCCCCAAAAAAATCTGTCTGAGGCGCAAAAAATGAAAAGCTGTGTATGAATCTTATAATGAAGGCAATACATGATGTAAGTGTCAATAATAGCCTACTGTGTCGCAGGCTGAAGCAAATTTATCCATCCATCCATCCATTTTCTACCGCTTATTCCCTTTCGGGGTCGCGGGGGGCGCTGGCGCCTATCTCAGCTACAATCGGGCGGAAGGCAGGGTACACCCTGGACAAGTCGCCACCTCATCGCAGGGCCTGAAGCAAATTTAGTTGACAGAAATGTTGACATTTTATATATAATGGCCAAAGGTATAAATGTGTGTGTCCAAGTTAAAGGAAACAACAGGTTGTCTTATTTTAATAGATTTATTACAGTCTTTGGCAAGCTAGGTAATGTTGGCTGTGGTCTGGAACAACATGGCACACAAACAACTATCAGAAATGCAGCCAATATTACACGCAAAACTAAATTATATAAAAAGTGAGTAAAAGTAAAGGATATGAAATGAGCTCAAATATACCTACAAGTGATGTAATATGTACATACAGCTAGCCTAAATAGCATGCTAGCGTTGATCAGCTTGCAAGTCATGCACTGACTAAACATGCCCGATTAGCACTCCAACAAGTCAATAACATCAACAAAGCGCACATTTGTGTACACGTGCACAGTATAAAACGTTTGGTGGACAAAATGAGACAAAGAAGTAGGGGAAGATTTTACATGTAAACAAACTGTTGCGTCACAGTCCACTCTATGGTGAGTTCAAGAACCGCCGAAATTGGTAGGACACCCAATACTCTCATCAGTGAAGTATACACACAAACATATTAAACAGTGGGCTTTCTAACAATTGGGAAGGTTTGTGTCATATTTGTCCTCAAAGAAAAAACGTACTAAAACAAACAAAAAAAATTATACCCCATCTTTTTCCATTTTCAATCCTTTTTTAAAAATGCTCCGGTGAGCCACTAGGGCACCACTCAAGACCCGTATGTGGCTCGAGAGCCACGGGTTGCTGACCACCAATTCATACTTACTGAACCATCCCATGTGTGATGTCTATTAGAGAGTTTTCATGCATATTTGTCCGTGCTACCGTAATGGATTGTAGCTAGCGTCGCTAGCACTGGCTAATATGCAAACACGTTTACGAGTGTCTGTTTTAGTATTATTAACTTAAAATGGCATTTCTCTCCCTGACCACCTGAGGGCACCTCAGACTGTGGATGCTTTTAAAAAAGGCTTAAAACCCCATATTTTAAAAAAAGCCTTTTTATAGACATGCATGCTGGTTCTAGGTATTGGGCTGTTTCTAGTTTTATATTTTATTCATTTTTATTATCTTTTTACTATTATTATTATTACTACTATTTTTTACACTGTGGCACTTTGAGGTTGTTTGCTCAACGTAAAGTGTTGTTTTTTTTTACAAATAAAATGTATTATTATTATTATTATTGTATTTTTTTTAAATATTCTAAAAATAGCCACAATTCAAAAATCCTTTATAAATATATTTATTGAGTAATACTTCAACAAAATATGAATGTAAGTTCATAAACTGTGAAAAGAAATGCAACAATGCATTATTCAGTGTTGAGAGCTACATTTTTTTGTGGACATGTTCCATAAATATTGATGTTAAAGATTTCTTTTTTTGTGAAGAATTGTTGAGAATTAAGTTCAGGAATCCAGATGGATCTCTATTACAATCCCCAAAGAGGGCACTTTAAGTTGATGATTACTTCTATGTGTAGAAATCTTTATTTATAATTGAATCACTTGTTTATTTTTCAACAAGTTTTTAGTTATTTTTATATCTTTTTTCCAAATAGTTCAAGAAAGACCACTACAAATGAGCAATATTTTGCACTGTTATACAATTTAATAAATAGGAAAATGATGACATAGTGCTATATTTTACTTCTTTATCTCTATTTTTTAACCAAAAATGCTTTGCTCTGATTAGGGGGTACTTGAATTAAAAAAAATTTCATAGGGGGTACATCACTGAAAAAAGGTTGAGAACCACTGATTTAGAGGGTGCGGCTTATAGTCTGGAACATACAGTATACATTCCAGAATGATTTCACAGCGTTCATCGGATTGATAGCCTGAGGGAAGAAACTGTCCTCATGATGGGTTGTTTTTCGCATAGAGTGATTTGTAGTGCCTGCCGGAGGGAAGGAGTTTGAACAGTTTGTGACCAACGTGTGGGGGGTCTACGGTGATGCTATCTGCCCGGTTCCTGACTCTGGACCAGTATCAGTCCTAGATGGGGGGATGGATGTTTTATTACTATTATTATTAGTTATAATTGGTGTTATATAGACATAGCATACTGTGCAGTGTTCCACACGACTAAAATCTACGTATCTGTGGTGGTGGGTTGCAGGCAAAGGCATGTCACTATCAAACTCACATAATTGGCCATGACGCATGAACATGTAATTGACAACGTCAAACGGGTAGTGTTGAGTATTAAACTCTAAAACAGGTCTATGGACTTAGCGACTGCTCTGGGGTTTCAAAGTCATTAGATTTGTTTTAGTAAGGACTTTGAAGTGTGAACACAATGCATTACTTTACTATCTGAAATATACAAGTACAAGAACTTATTATTCTGTCATAATGAAATACACTCAATATGTGCATCTTATAAAGTGAATAATAATGTAAACAATAGCTGCAGATATAATTGCCTATAATAAGCGTCAATTACACTCTAGCCTTAAATCAGCATGTATCAGTATGGATTAGCCATAATAGCTACTGTAATTAGTTTAACAGTCAGATGTTATTTACTAAATAACGTAAACACCGCTGTCAGTTTGGCAATAATCAGAACATCAATGCAAAACACACACCGAGAAGACTTCAAATACAAACCCCGTTTCCATATGAGTTGGGAAATTGTGTAAATATAAACGGAATACAATGATTGGCAAATCATTTTCAACCCATATTCAGTTGAAGATGCTACAAAGACAACATATTTGATGTTCAAACTAATAAACATTTTTTTTTTTTGCCAAATAATCATTAACTTTACAAATTAATGCCAGCAACACGTGACAATGAAGTTGGGAAAGGTGGCAAGAAATACTGATAAAGTTGAGGAATGCTCATCAAACACTTATTTGGAACATCCCACAGGTGTGCAGGCTAATTGGGAACAGGTGGGTGCCATGATTGGGTATAAAAACAGCTTCCATGAAATGCTAAGTAATTCACAAACAAGGATGGGGCGAGGGTCACCAATTTGTAAGCAAACTGTCGAACAGTTTTAGAACAACATTTCTCAAATAGCTATTGCAAAGAATTTAGGGATTTTACCATCTACGGTCCGTAAAATCATCAAAAGGTTCAGGGAATCTGGAGAAATCACTGCACGTAAGCGATGATATTACGGACGTTTGATCCCTCAGGCGGTACTGCATCAAAAACCGACATCGGTGTGTAAAGGATATCATCACATGGGCTCAGGAACACTTCATAAAACCACTGTCAGTAACTACAGTTGGTCGCTACATCTGTAAGTGCAAGTTAAAACTCTACTATGCAAAGCGAAAGCCATTTATCAACAACACACAGGAACGCCGCCGACTTCGCTGGGCCCGAGCTCATCTAAGATGGACTGATGCAAAGTGGAAAAGTGTTCTGTGGTCTGACGAGTCCACATTTCAAACTATATTTGGAAACTGTGGACGTGGTGTCCTCCGGAACAAAGAGGAAAGGAACCATACAGATTGTTATAGGCGCAAAGTTCAAAAGCCAGCATCTGTGATGGTATGGGGGTGTATTAGTGACCAAGGCATGGGTAACTTACACATCTGTGAAGGCACCATTAATGCTGAATGGTCCATACAGGTTTTGGAGCAACATATGTTGTCATTCAAGCAACGTTATCATGGACGCCCCTGCTTATTTCAGCAAAACAATGCCAAGCCACGTGTTACAATAGCGTGGCTTCGTAGTAAAAGAGTGCGGGTACTTTCCTGGCCCGCCTGCAGTCCAGACTTGTCTCCCATCGGAAATGTGTGGCGCACTATGAAGACCCCAGACTGTTGAACAACTTAAGCTGTACATCAAGCAAGAATGGTAAAGAATTCCACTTTCAAAGCTTCAACAATTAGTTTCCTCAGTTCCCAAACGTTTATTGAGCGTTGTTAAAAGAAAAGGTGATGTAACACAGTGGTGAACATGCCCTTTCCTAACTACTTTGGCACGTGTTGCAACCATGAAATTCTAAGTTAATTATTATTTGCAAAAAAAAAGTTTATGAGATTGAACATCAAATATCTTGTCTTTGTAGTGCATTCAACTGAATATGGTTTGAAAAGGATTTGCAAATCATTGCATTCCGTTTATATTTGCATCTAACACAATTTCCCAACTCATGGAAACGGGGTTTGTATATCTAAATAAAAACTGAACAGTCACACTAGTACCAACTTCTGTACAGATAAAAAGCATCAAACAAGTAAAGGTATAAGTAAAAGGAACACTTCCAAAGTAAAAGTTTTTAAAATAAGATTCTCTACATAAACATGGACCGTTCTTAAAAGGTGTCTCCAAATGTATTTGCAGCGGTGCCTATTTATTTGTGGCAGTCTGCGCGAATAAATGACTAAAATTCTTGTTCTTCCACAATCAAACCTTTATTCTAAGCATTCTCTAAGCAATTAGAGCTAACGATGGAGAAATATAAACAAAACGCACCCAACCCACAAGGCGCCTATTCAGTTAACTGTTGTCTTCTTTAGTTGTCCTGTGCATGGTTGACAAAAGCAAAGAACCACTAAATTATTTAATTAAAACATTGGCGTTAACAGCTGTGCAATGAACACATGTACAGCATTTATGCTGACTCAGCCGTTTTCCCGAGCGGCTACCACAACCTACAGAAGGTTCTGTTTTTGCTGTGTTGTGCAATATACTTATTAATAAACGACAGTGTGGGCGAAGACAGCTATATTTTCCTTTCCACTTTCTCGTGCATCCAAAGCATTACTAAAGTTAAAACATTTAGTTCTTGTATATTTTCCAAATTCTCTCCAAATATCGCTTGTTCCCCCATTAACTACCTATACCAGGGGTTGGCAACCTTTACCACTCAAAGAGCCATTTCGACCCGTTTAACTAAATGAGGAAGACGATGGGAGCCGCAACTATTCTCGCCAATATCTGCAACTATTCTCGTTTTTAATGACTTGCTTTTAATGTCTGATTCTGGCAGCTCTGCCATTTTAGTGTTTTTAGATCTTACAGCTGCCTTTGACACAGTCCACCACACAATTCTTTTAGACCGCCTGAGAGACTGTGTGGGTGTCAGGGGGACTGCGTTAGCGTGGTTCAGATCTTACCTGTCTGAGAGGTCCTTCTCTGTCAGGGTGGGGGACACCACCTCCTCTTATGCCCCGCTTTACTGTGGTGTCCCCCAAGGATCTATTTTAGGCCCCATCCTGTTCGCTCTTTATCTCCTCCCTCTTGGATATATTTTTAAGAAACATGGAGTGTTTTATCACTTTTATGCAGATGACTGCCAAATTTATATGCCGATTTCAAAAAGCCACGGCCCCCTGACACCCCTTCTTAACTGTCTATGTGACGTCAAGGCTTGGTTAGCCCAGAATTTTTTAATAATGAATGAGGGAAAAACTTAAATTTTAGTTTTTGGTCCGGCCCTTACTGACTTGGGACCATTGCAAAATGATGTGCGTCCCAAAGTCACCAGCCTTGGCGTCACTATAGACCATGATTTTAAACTAGACAAACAAGTCAATGGCGTTTTAAAATCGTGTTTTTATCACCTTCGTCTTTTAGTAAAGGTTAAACCGTTTTTATCTTTTAACCTTTTTGAACAAGTCGTGCATGCTTTTATTTCAAGTCGCCTGGACTACTGCAATGCACTTTATGCTGGCATTAGCCAAAAAGCTCTCTCCCGGTTGCAGTTAGTCCAGAACGCGGCAGCACGACTTTTAACAGGGGCCAGGAAACACCAGCATATAACCCCAATTCTTCAGAGTTTGCACTGGCTCCCTGTTCATTTTAGAATTGATTTTAAAACATTGCTGTTTGTTTTTAAATCTTTACATGGACTGGCACCTCAATATATCTCGGACCTTATCCAAATTTACATTCCTGCGCGCGCTCTGAGGTCCGAGAGCCAGCTCCAGCTCGTGGTGCCCAAGACCAGACTTAAGACCAGGGGAGACAGGGCCTTCTCTGTGGTCGGCCCTAAGCTCTGGAACACTCTGCCGCTCCATGTTCAAACTGCTTCCACAGTGGAGTGTTTTAAGTCTCGTCTTAAGACCCACTTTTATTCTTTGGCTTTTAACACTATGTGAGTTGTGTGGTCCTCTGTTCTCTGTTGTCCTCTGTGTTTTTTATACACTTTGATTTTTATTTTACTGTTTTAATTGATTTTACCTTTTAAAATAGTTTTTAATCATATTTGTTTTTATATTGTTTTTATTGGTTTTATTTTTATTCATTTTTTGTTTTATTCAGTCATTGGTGGAGCATAATATTGTTTTTAACATGGCTGTGCAGCACTTTGGAAACTTTATTGTTGTTTAAATGTGCTATATAAATAAAGTGGATTGGATTGGATTGAATATCTGCTGGTGATCACCCAGATGACAAGAATAAGGGCATGCTATGAAGCCATTGCCTTAAAAACCTTCTACAACATGTACAAACTGCTTGCCAGTCCAATAACATGTTGTGAGAGGCTTCCGAAGATGCACGCACGACTGGAAGGCATACTGGGTGACACAGAGTACACTGACGGTTGTGTTATAAACAACTTTAACACTCCTACTAATATGCGCCACATTGTGAACCCACACAAAAGAAGAATGACAAACACATTTCAGGAGAAAATCCTCACAGTAACACAACATAAACGCAACACAACAAATACCCAGAATCCTTTGCATCCATGACACATCCTGACTATGTTACACACCCCGCGAGCACCAAACCCCGCCCACCTCAACCACGCAGGGAGGGGCGCATATTAGTAGGAGTGTTAAAGTTGTTTATATCACAACCGTCAGTGTACTTTACGTCACCCAGTATGCCTTGCAATCTCACACATGTGCCGATAGAAGCAGCGAAACGCATGTGTCCGGTCGGCACGCAAATAGCATTCCGTGAACGGCGGGCGTGATGACGTTCAAGAGGACGTTAAGAGTAATATCATCACGGAACGCCCTTAATATTGTAGTCTGAGTGAAAATTGGAGAACGTTGACTCCGGGTGATGTCCGGGAGAGACTTTGAATTCCGGAATCTCCCCGCAACAATCTGGGGGGTCGGCGATTGTGCAGCTGAGCCGCATCAGAGTTGCCAAAGAGCCGCATGCCGACCCCCGACCTATACTCTGACTACCAAGCCAAAAACAGTACTTCAATGTTAACTTTTACACATTTTTTACAGTACTTATAAGTATTGCTCTATTTATTTGGTAATTTATACACAAAAGTATGCTTTCGTCCTTTGTCCTTCCTTGTAATGACACTTATTTTGCAGCCCATTTAGACAGAAAAAAGCTACTCTGGTTGGTACACAACATATATTATCGATATTTCATTGCTATCAAACAAGCTCAGGTGGTGGATTTATAAATAAATGAATTTATAATGTTTGAAACGTATCCTAATACATGCAAAATTATATACAGTATGTATGATATAGTATTGACATTGCCATTGAATAAGCCATGACATTGATTGATTGATTGATTGATTGATTGAAACTTTTATTAGTAGATTGCACAGTACAGTACATATTCCGTACAATTGACCACTAAATGGTAACACCCGAATATGTTTTTCATCTTATCTAAGTCGGGGTCCACGTTAATCAATTCATGGTCATATAGCATGACTTTTGCTTTTGTTTATTTGGTTACAAAATATGATGACGGACATGATCGGTGCATTTTATTATTATGGTTTTACGATATGGCATACGCCAAGTATTTAAAGTACCAGTAGAGTGGAAAAACAAGTTGAAGTTATATATATATGATTTAAAACACGAAAGACTTATAAAGCTTGCGAGTAAATAGATATGTTCAAAATAGTATTAATCTCACAGAGATTCCCGAGCCATCGTGAGAGATAATGAGCTAGCCAGTAACGTGATTTGTGACGTAGAAATAAGAACCACAGATCCCTTCCCCACCAACAACAATGCTAATCATGCAGACTTTAGGAAAGCCAACAATGATTACTTTGGGAAAATTATGATCAAGAATTTTCTGTTTTTTAGACTCAACATAAGGAGGGTGAGCTATGAGTTTTAGAAGTTGTGTGCTAAACAGATCTAGCTTTAGTGAAACGCTAATCATCATGTAGCAGTATTACTAAATGCTAAACAAGAAAAACAAACATAATAAAACAATCGCTTACTGTACAATGTCTGCTCTCACTGCAATGACGACTGATAAGATGTCCAAATCTTCCAGTTTAGATGAAAAATTAAACATAACATACACAAATGGTACAGAGGAAAAGTTGCTGCTTTCAGACATCATCTTTGGTTGTCATGTCTTTGTCTCCATTACTGGATATAAATTGAATTTAAGAGATGAACAATTTCCAGATTCATGGATAAATCCTCTCCTATTATCCAGACGAGAGGCATGATTTATAATCTAGAATAATTTATAGGGATTGTGAACCATTGACAGCGAATCTATTTCTTTCTAATTTTTGCATATTTCCAATATGACTGACCCGCTGATAAGGTCAGCGTTCCCATCCTGACGTCATCCCAACCAGAATCTAGGGAAAATTAAAAAATAATGACAACTTCAAAATTGTACATTTTTGTTTTTGTTTTACGTTGGCCAAACATAGAAAAAGGACATTCTTAAAATGTAAATTGTGAGGACTCTTCTTCGGCATGGCAATGCCGGTGTGGTTTTCCCGTGGATGCGTCGAAGCAGAACACAGCAAAAGTAAGATATAAGGTATTTATTTAATAACAAAAGTCTATGAACAAAAATACTGGTGTAAAGAGAAAGAGTAAACAAAAACATTTAGCATGAAAGCTAGACAATAAAGTGGCTTGGCGTGAGAGCTAGCGAGAAAATACATACGAATGATGAGAGTCGTCACTGATGCGCGTGGGCAAATTAGGATCCGAGAATGAGTGAACAGAAAAGGTGAGCTTAAATAGGAGGGTGATAATTATTAGCAGGTGTGCGGGGCGAGACTAACAGGTGGACTGATGTGTAACCATAGTGATGGATAAAAACAGGAAATAAACGGGTCAGACAGAGAATGAAAAAACAAACACGTGAAGATCTGAGCAGCAGATCGCAACAGTATTCCCCCCCAACAAAAGACAGATACCAGATGTCTTAAAAAACAAACAAAAACTTGAACCCCCTCCCCAAAACCAGAAAGTTCACAAACGAAGGGAGGGCGGAGGGAGTCCACGGTGGAGGGTCGCCAGATCGCATGTCCCCGAATCCACCGAGGACACATCATGTGGCGGCGGCGGGTGGAACGCTGCTGCCGAAAAAGTTTTGGCGGGCGACCTCGAAAAGGCCACATTAGTGGCCGCCTCGCAGGATGAGGTGCCCGGCGAGGCGGACGACCCGGGCACGGCCACATCCGTGGCGGACATGGAGGAGGGAGTATCTGGCGAGGAGGATGACCTCGCAGAGGCCACGCCCGTGATCGACGTGGTGGACGACGCCTCAGCACCGAAATCCCAGCAGGCTTGGAAGCAGCAGACGAGGGTGCGGGGACTGCAGCCAAAGCAGGCCCGAGTGCAGCTGGCGAGGATGATGCGGGTGCTGCAGCCGAAGAAGGCGTCGGAGGCGGCCTGGGAGCCGCAGGAGTCGTCGGAGGCGGCCTGGGAGCCGCAGGAGTCGTCGGAGGCGGCCTGGGAGCCGCAGGAGTCGTCATCGACGTGAATGCAGGCGTAGTCGTCGGTGGTGCTGGTGTGGGTTCCAGCCCCGTCGTCGGCGCTGGTGTGGGCTCCAGCCCCGTCGTCGGCGCTGGTGTGGGCTCCAGCCCCGTCGTCGGCGGTGCTTGGCGGCGCGGAGCTGGCACCGGTGCTTGGCGGCGCGGAGCTGGCACCGGTACCTGTCGTGGTGCTGGTACCGGAGTGGGCTCCAGCCTTGGAGTTTGTGCTGGCGTGAGAACCAGGTCAGAGTCTAATTCTGGCGTGAAAACCAGGTCAGAGTCTAATTCTGGCGTGAAAACCAGGTCAGAGTCTAATTCTGGCGTGAAAACCAGGTCAGAGTCTAATTCTGGCGTGAAAACCAGGTCAGAGTCTAATTCTGGCGTGAAAACCAGGTCAGAGTCTAATTCTGGCGTGAAAACCAGGTCAGAGTCTAATTCTGGCGTGAAAACCAGGTCAGAGTCTAATTCTGGCGTGAAAACCAGGTCAGAGTCATGTGCTGGTGTGAGAACCAGACTGGGAGCCGGTGTGAGAACCAGACTAGGAGCCGGTGTCGGCTTCAGCCGAGGAGCCGGTGTCGGCTTCAGCCGAGGAGCCGGTGTCGGCTTCAGCCGAGGAGCCGGTGTCGGCTTCAGCCGAGGAGCCGGTGTCGGCTTCAGCCGAGGAGCCGGTGTCGGCTTCAGCCGAGGAGCAGGTGTCGGCTTCAGCCGAGGAGCAGGTGTCGGCTTCAGCCGAGGAGCAGGTGTCGGCTTCAGCCGAGGAGCAGGTGTCGGCTTCAGCCGAGGAGCAGGTGTCGGCTTCAGCCGAGGAGCAGGCACAGGGGTCTGCCGAGGAGCAGGCACAGGGGTCTGCCGAGGAGAACTAGGGGACTGGTTGTGAGCAGGACTAGGACTATGATGAGTGATAAGACAAACACTAGGACTCGGGCAAGGACTTGAGAGAGGACCAGGACTTACAATCACACTAGTGCTTTGAGAAGGGCTTGGGCAATGACCAGGACTTACAGTCATACCAGGGCTTGGGCAAGAACTAGGACAAACGGTCAAACTAGGGCTTGGGCAAGGACTGGGACTAACAATCAAACTGGTGCTCGGGCAAGGACTAGGACAAAGACTAGGACTTACAGTAACACTGGGGCTCAGACGGAACACAGGTGGAGGAGGTCTAAGAGGGCGTGACTTGACCGGGGAGAACACAGGTGGAGGAGGTCTACTAGGAGGAGCTAAGCGTTTTGCGGGCCGAAAAACAGGTAAAGGTGGCCTACATGGAGGTTTTTGTTTAGCAGTTTTAAGAACAGGTAGCGTCTGCCCTACCTCCGCAACACAGCTATAGGCCATAGCCCCCCCCTCCAGACGGGAATCCCAGACCCGTTCCCTGTGGTCAGGGACTGACCATAAGGGAGGGTGGTGGGAGGTTTGGAGGCGGGCAGACCTCTCCCCTCTATATTGTCCAGAGTGTCCCTTTGAAAAGGGAGAAAAAACCTTGGACTTGGGCAGAGAATGAGGTTTAAACGGTGGGTTAGAAGAAAAACTAGGTGACTGAGGTTGACTAGAATAATAAGAAAAAATATCCTGATACTTTTGTATATTATTATTAATGTTATTGTCATTTGAAAATGGCTGAGAAAACGAATCTTCCCCCAAAAATTCCTTGTTGATGACGTCATCATCGGAGGACGGGCCCGCGCCACCGGGGGGCGTCGACGAAATGACGTCATCTGCGCGGGACACAAGTTGGGAATTTGCCCAGTCGGTAAAACTGTTAGCAAAGTGTGTTATTGGGTCCCCAAACAATGGTGTAGGGGTCCTGTGTGCCGACTGTAGGCTGCTGTGTTCGTGAGGAGGGAGACATGGAGTGGGCAAGTCTCTGTCGCCCGACGAAGCCATACTTCGCGGCTTCCGCCGACGCGGACGAGCGCGAGCGCTGCGGGAGGGAAACTCACCGCTCCCGGAAGCATCGATCGGAACCAGTTTTCCCTCCAGGTCCCACATCATGCTTTCGTCTGGATTGCATCGGAGAGTCTCAGCCTCCATCGCTCGGAATACCCTCCATGTGCCTTCGTCGAAGGTCTCCTCGTGGTTGCCAGACGCGGAAAAACTCTTTAATGCTCGGATCCTACTGTGAGGACTCTTCTTCGGCATGGCAATGCCGGTGTGGTTTTCCCGTGGATGCGTCGAAGCAGAACACAGCAAAAGTAAGATATAAGGTATTTATTTAATAACAAAAGTCTATGAACAAAAATACTGGTGTAAAGAGAAAGAGTAAACAAAAACATTTAGCATGAAAGCTAGACAATAAAGTGGCTTGGCGTGAGAGCTAGCGAGAAAATACATACGAATGATGAGAGTCGTCACTGATGCGCGTGGGCAAATTAGGATCCGAGAATGAGTGAACAGAAAAGGTGAGCTTAAATAGGAGGGTGATAATTATTAGCAGGTGTGCGGGGCGAGACTAACAGGTGGACTGATGTGTAACCATAGTGATGGATAAAAACAGGAAATAAACGGGTCAGACAGAGAATGAAAAAACAAACACGTGAAGATCTGAGCAGCAGATCGCAACATAAATATTACCACTAACCCTCTTAGCAAAAAACTTCAAGTTATTTGAAAATTCAGAGGGAAAAAATTGGTGCAGTTTCAAAAACACCATGAAGAAGACAATTAACTTAGGCTTTGTCTCATGGTTTTTACAAAGCCATTTAGCTTGAAGAACTTCCTGTTGGCATTTCACCATTTGAGGTGTGTTTGGAAAAGCAATTGATCCGCCTCAAACCGCCGCATTGGTGAAATCTCCAAATACCACAACCAGCTCATTTATCATCGTTCAAATAAAAAAAAAATTGTCTAAAATAGACAAATTAAAGGTAACAGAACCTCCAACGTAATCAATGTGAACATGCTAGATTTCGGCAGAAAATAAAAGAGAACAAACAACAAATTTAGAAACACCCCTTATTGACAAAGGAGTTCAGGGTGCGCATCGTGCATTCAAAAAATTGCGAGCTCTACATTGAACTCTAACTACATAGATGCTAGTCATGTTGACTTAAGTCTTTCATCTTACTGTTTTGTTATTTTATCTGTTGCAAATCAAAAGGGTGCCTAATGTCAGCTGACACGTCATTTTTAAACAGTGTCATGTGTGACGTGAGTTACACTTGAATTACTATTGTGACATCAAGTGAACACATTTTAAACAGCAGTTTATTTCATTAAAAAATTGGAGCTCATTTTTATACTTAGCAAACTCATTGGTGAAATCCCCAAATACCACAACCAGCTCATTTATCATCGTTCATATAAAAAAAAAAAGTCTAAAATAGAAGAATTAAAGGTAACAGAACTTCCAACTTAATCAATGTGAACATGCTAGATTTTGGCAGAAAATAAAAGAGAACAAACAACAAATGTAGAAACACCCCTTATTGACAAAGGAGTTCAGGGTGCGCATCGTGCATTCAACCAATTGCGAGCACTGCATTGAACTCTAACTACAAAGATTCTGGTCATGTTGACTTAAGTCTTTCATCTTACTGTTTTTTTATTTTATCCGTAGCAAATCAAAAGGGTGCCTAATGTCAGCTGACACGTCATTTTTAAACAGTGTCATGTGTGAAGTGAGTTACACTTGAATTGCTATTGCGACATCAAGTGAACACATTTTAAACAGCAGTTTCTTTCATTAATAAATTGCAGCTCATTTTTATACTTAGCAAACTCACTGGCGAAATCCCCAAATACCACAACCAGCTCATTTATCATCGTTCAAATAAAAAAAAATTGTCTAAAATAGAAGAATTAAAGGTAACAGAACTTCCAACTTAATCAATGTGAACATGCTAGATTTTGGCAGAAAATAAAAGAGAACAAACAACAAATGTAGAAACACCCCTTATTGACAAAGGAGTTCAGGGTGCGCATCGTGCATTCAACCAATTGCGAGCACTGCATTGAACTCTAACTACAAAGATTCTGGTCATGTTGACTTAAGTCTTTCATCTTACTGTTTTGTTATTTTATCCGTAGCAAATCAAAAGGGTGCCTAATGTCAGCTGACACGTCATTTTTAAACAGTGTCATGTGTGACGTGAGTTACACTTGAATTGCTATTGCGACATCAAGTGAACACATTTTAAACAGCAGTTTATTTCATTAATAAATTGCAGCTCATTTTTATACTTAGCAAACTCACTGGTGAAATCCCCAAATACCACAACCAGCTCATTTATCATCGTTCAAATAAAAAAAAATTGTCTAAAATAGAAGAATTAAAGGTAACAGAACTTCCAACTTAATCAATGTGAACATGCTAGATTTTGGCAGAAAATAAAAGAGAACAAACAACAAATGTAGAAACACCCCTTATTGACAAAGGAGTTCAGGGTGCGCATCGTGCATTCAACCAATTGCGAGCACTGCATTGAACTCTAACTACAAAGATTCTGGTCATGTTGACTTAAGTCTTTCATCTTACTGTTTTGTTATTTTATCCGTAGCAAATCAAAAGGGTGCCTAATGTCAGCTGACACGTCATTTTTAAACAGTGTCATGTGTGACGTGAGTTACACTTGAATTGCTATTGCGACATCAAGTGAACACATTTTAAAGAGCAGTTTATTTCATAAAAAAATTGCAGCTCATTTTTATACTTAGCAAACTCATTGGTGAAATCCCCAAATACCACAACCAGCTCATTTATCATCGTTCAAATAAAAAAAAAATTGTCTAAAATAGAAGAATTAAAGGTAACAGAACTTCCAACTTAATCAATGTGAACATGCTAGATTTTGGCAGAAAATAAAAGAGAACAAACAACAAATGTAGAAACACCCCTTATTGACAAAGGAGTTCAGGGTGCGCATCGTGCATTCAACCAATTGCGAGCACTGCATTGAACTCTAACTACAAAGATTCTGGTCATGTTGACTTAAGTCTTTCATCTTACTGTTTTGTTATTTTATCCGTAGCAAATCAAAAGGGTGCCTAATGTCAGCTGACACGTCATTTTTAAACAGTATCATGTGTGACGTGAGTTACACTTGAATTGCTATTGCGACATCAAGTGAACACATTTTAACCAGCAGTTTCTTTCATAAAAAAATTGCAGCTCATTTTTATACCTAGCAAACTCATCTTGCGGGCCGGATTCAATCTGTTCATACGTTTGACACCGATGGTCTAAATGAGTCTTATACAATCATCAACAAACTCGCATCGTCAAAGACTAGAGCACCGATTGAACAAGTTACCACACATTAATGCAAGTCAAAAAGGAAGTGGAAGTGACACCTACAGGAAAGAAGCGGAAGCGATACGGTCAAGAAATGCTTCAAAATAAAAGTCTCTGGAAACGTACACAAACATGGCGAATTATTAACAAATACAATGAAACACAACTAAGCATATAAAATCAACTTGTTTTTCCATTTTACTGGTACTTGTGATACTCTCAACTTGAGGACTTCAAAAAGAGACGGTGCAACAAGGTAGCAAAAACCACCGTGAGGGAATAAAAAGTCCACAAAAATATTAATCAACAGCAACCTTACCGTACTTTAATGGAAAACAAATAAATCAACGACGTCCGAGTGACCACGCTGTGGTCTAGGAAGCCTTCTGATTACAAAATATTTAACAGCTGCACATCACAGCTGAACACATACTGGAATAAAGAACAAAGCCAGAAACAAGAAAAAGTCGACAAATAGGAAATAAGGCAACAGCAGTGGTGGGGGTTACCTTGAACAGTGATGTGCAGTCAGGGGAGGCAGGTGAGGCAGGTGAGGCAGTGCCTCAAGTGCCATCATGAAAAGAAAAAAAAATAATTAATTTTTTATATGTATCCAGTGATTATACTTTATAAAATTATTGTCCATTTAACTTCACCAGTTTTAGATTATTTTTATTCAAAAACGCTGAATTTTCACATTTGCCGTTCAAATACTAAGAAGAGATTTGAGGTGAGTCAGCATCCAGTTGAGCCTCACCATGGATTGCGCAATGACTCGGCTAACTGCTGGCTGCTGTGCAGTGAGACCGTATTGTTGTATGAATTATATTATACATTTCCATAGTTTAGTTAGCTGAGGTATATAATGTACAGTGTATTTTGTCAACAACTGTGTTACGTATTTCTTGTATTGAGCAATCATAAAACGGCACCTGTTCTCCCGCTTCATGGCGATAGAGGGCGCTAGTGATCCCAGGGATCATTCTTGCGATTACTCGGCTGCAGAATAAAAGACAACAAGCTACAGTTAGCAAGTCAAGACCAGCGGCAGCAATCATTTATTTTTTCGTCTCCCCTGGACTTTTAACATGGATGATTACGTATCTAAAATAAAACAGTTTTCTAAACTGGACTTTCAATCAAAGCAGGAGGTAATAATTAAGGGAAGACTAACAGACAGTGATCTCCATCAAGACAGAGACACTTTTAAAACTGAAGAAAGATAAGGAAGACTTCTATAAACAAGTTATCATTAGTCTTTAAATAGACTCCCTTTTTAGACCAGTTGATCTGCCGTTTCTTTTCTTTTTCTCCTATGTCCCACTCTCCCTTTTGTAGATCCGGTGGCCATGGATGACGTACTGGCTGTCCAGAGTCGGGACCCAGGATGGCCCGCTCGTCCAGAGTCAGGACCCAGGATGGACCGCTCGCCTGTGTATCGGCTTGCAACATCCCTGCGCTGCTGATCCGCCTCCGCTTGGGATGGTTTCCTACTGGCTCCGCTTTGAACGGGACTCTCGCTGCAGTGTTGGATCCGCTTTGGACAGGACTCCCGCGGCTGTGTTGGATCCATTATGGATTGAACTTTCACAGTATCATGTTAGACCCGCTCGACATCCATTGCTTTCCTCCTCTCCAAGGTTCTCATAGTCATCATTGTCACCGACATCCCACCGGGTGTGAGTTTTCCTTGCCCTTATGTGGGCCTACCGAGGATGTCGTGGTGGTTTGTGCAGCCCTTTGAGACACTAGTGATTTAGGGCTATATAAGCAAACATTGATTGATTGATTGAAGACAGAGACACTTTTAAAACTGAAGAAAGATAAGGAAGACTTCTATAAACAAGTTATCATTAGCCTTTAAATAGACTCCCTTTTTAGACCAGTTGATCTGCCGTTTCTTTTCTTTTTCTCATATCTCCCACTCTCCCTTGTGGAGGGGTTCCGGTCCGATCCGGTGGCCATGGATGACGTACTGGCTGTCCAGAGTCGGGACCCAGGATGGCCCGCTCGTCCAGAGTCAGGACCCAGGATGGACCGCTCGTCCAGAGTCAGGACCCAGGATGGACCGCTCGCCTGTGTATCGGCTTGGAACATCCCTGCGCTGCTGATCCGCCTCCGCTTGGGATGGTTTCCTACTGGCTCCGCTTTGAACGGGACTCTCGCTGCAGTGTTGGATCCGCTTTGGACTGGACTCCCGCGGCTGTGTTGGATCCATTATGGATTGAACTTTCACAGTATCATGTTAGACCCGCTCGACATCCATTGCTTTCGTCCTCTCCAAGGTTCTCATAGTCATCATTGTCACCAACGTCCCACCGGGTGTGAGTTTTCCTTGCCCTTATGTGGGCCTACCGAGGATGTCGTGGTGGTTTGTGCAGCCCTTTGAGACACTAGTGATTTAGGGCTATATAAGCAAACATTGATTGATTGATTGAAGACAGAGACACTTTTAAAACTGAAGAAAGATAAGGAAGACTTCTATAAACAAGTTATCATTAGCCTTTAAATAGACTCCCTTTTTAGACCAGTTGATCTGCCGTTTCTTTTCTTTTTCTCATATCTCCCACTCTCCCTTGTGGAGGGGGTCCGGTCCGATCCGGTGGCCATGGATGACGTACTGGCTGTCCAGAGTCGGGACCCAGGATGGCCCGCTCGTCCAGAGTCAGGACCCAGGATGGACCGCTCCCCTGTGTATCGGCTTGGAACATCCCTGCGCTGCTGATCCGCCTCCGCTTGGGATGGTTTCCTGCTGGCTCCGCTTTGAACGGGACTCTCGCTGCTGTGTTGGATCCGCTTTGGACTGGACTCCCGCGGCTGTGTTGCATCCATTATGGATTGAACTTTCACAGTATCATGTTAGACCCGCTCGACATCCATTGCTTTCGTCCTCTCCAAGGTTCTCATAGTCATCATTGTCACCAACGTCCCACTGGGTCATTATTGTCACCGATGTCCCACTGGGTGTGAGTTTTCCTTGCCCTTATGTGGGCCTACCGAGGATGTCGTAGTGGTTTGTGTTGTGGTTTGTGCAGCCCTTTGAGACACTAGTGATTTAGGGCTATATATGTAAACATTGATTGATTGATCGATGTTTTTGTTCAGAAGGAGCGGCGCATGGACTTCATTTATAAGTAAAGGTAAGACCATAATAACGTTTTTTTTAATTAAATGGGCTTTTTTGTGTGCTACAGTTTGTATGTGTAAAGAATGCTGGTATGAGCTTTTAAACATAACCCGTTAACTGCTGCCAATCAAATGGTGAATAAGATACTCTTTTGGGTTCATATGTTTGTAAATCTGCCTGTGATGAAGTCAGTGCCTCACTAGCCATGAACCTCACCGCACGTCACTGACTTTTAAAACTGAAGAAAGATAAGGAAGACTTCTATAAACAAGTTATCCATGTTTTTGTTCAGAAGGAGTGGCGCATGGACTTCATTTATAAGTAAAGGTAAGACCATAATAAAATTTTTTTTAATTAAATGGGCTTTTTTTTGTGCTACAGTTTGTATGTGTAAAGAATGCTTTTAAACATAACCCGTTAACTGCTGCCAATCAAATGGTGAATAAAATACTCTTTTGGGTTCATATGTTTGTAAATCTGCCTGTGATGAAGTCAGTGCCTCACTAGCCATGAACCTCACCGCACGTCACTGACCTTAAAATAGTCTAGTTTAGTCATAAAGTGAGTGATTCAAAAGTGTGTGCAACAACAGCCTCGTCATCCGCACCGCCATTATTTCAACAAAGCAAATGCAAACATAAATAATACAAATACATTTAAAAAAAAAAAAAACAGCAGCTATAATTCACATGCAAGCTAGTGGCCTTGCCGGATTACTCATGCATGCGCTTTAAAGAGAAAAGCTTGCGAATGTAAAAGAGCTCCCTCAAAAAGAACCTCTCCATGTGAACAAGCTTCCCAGCACGCTTTGCAAAACAGACGCCGTCTCAGTATTTAAGAGCAGACTCCATTTATTCAGCACACAGCCCACCTTAACTCCCACCTTGTCAGCCAGTCTCTTTTATCTGCTGCAGTGCAGTGTATCTTTCACTCCCCCTTGCGCGCGCACACGCACGCACACTCACGTGCACACACATTGTTACTATGGTTATGGGCTTTGAAAAAATAGCTACGGCCCAATTTATTGGGAGTTGTTCAAAAATTGGTCACGGTTCTATTTTTTAATGTCTACACCAAATCCCACATTTAATGCAACAGTACGTCGTGTAATAAAAAGTGTGTAACGTGACAAAGCGCGATGTCAGACGTAGGAACCAATCTCGTCTCATTATTTGGCGGTGCCCCTTGGCTTCTGTGAGTTTTTTGTCATGCTCATTATTTCGCTGCTTTCAACTTCGCTGCTTTAGGAAGCTCTAAAACCTGAACCACTCACAGCTCATTTCGAACCGGTGATTATTGTACTAACATAAGGCGATAATGGACGGAGTACAGTACTTCTTTTCCAGGACAAGATCAAAGAATCTATTTAAAAACCATGACGATTGTCCCAGAACATGCTGGGCTTAAAAATAGACAACCTTTAAACATTATTGAGTGAAGATAGCTATCAAATTCACTACTTCTATAAGTACTATGTGCCCGATCAGTCTTCCACACAGGGAATAAAACACACTGGTCAATCCCAATTTCTTTCAGATGACATATATTGAGTAAGAAGGACCACCAAGACAGAATAGCAATATTGCCAAGTTTTACTAAAGCTATAGGAGACCAGCCCCTACAATGTAGTAATAGCAGCATCCCCATTATTTATTATTTACTTTTTAAATTATATCTAAATTCTGTACACTGCTGCTGGAATTATAATTTTCCTGAGGGAACTCTCCTGAAAGAACAAATAAAGTAAAATCTATCCATCTATCTATCTATCTATCTATCTATCTATCTCTCTCTCTCTCTCTCTCTCTCTCTCTCTCTCTCTCTCTCTCTCTATCTATCTATCTATCTATCTATCTATCTATCTATCTATCTATCTATCTATCCATTTATCTATCTATCTATCTATCCATCCATCCATCCATCCATCCATCCATCTATCTATCTATCTATCTATCTATCTATCTATCTATCTATCTATCTATCCATTTATCTATCTATCTATCTATCTATCCATCCATCCATCCATCCATCCATCCATCTATCTATCTAGCTATCTATCTATCCATCCATCCATCTATCTATCTATCTATCTATCTATCTATCTATCAAGACATGGTCTAAAAATCAAACAGAAAGAGTCAGCTTATTTAGTAAGAAAACAGGCTCTCCTGCCCAGAAAGAAATACAGCCTTTTTGTTCTAAATAAATAAATAAATAAATAAATGATAAATGGGTTATACTTGTATAGCGCTTTTCTACCTTCAAGGTACTCAAAGCGCTTTGACACTACTTCCACATTTACCCATTCACACACACATTCACACACTGATGGAGGGAGCTGCCATGCAAGGCGCTAACCAGGAGCAAGGGTGAAGTGTATTGCTCAGGACACAACGGACGTGAACGTGACGAGGTTGGTACTAGGTGGGGAATTGAACCAGGGACCCTCGGGTTGCGCACGGCCACTCTACCACTGCGCCACGCCGTCCCTAATCCGATAAGGCCTCCTCCACAAAAGGAGAGTACATTATACCCTCGATAGACATTCCAGCGCCTTCAAGGTAAAACACAGAGTTTACTAACGAACATAAGGAAAAAGCACAAAGTGTACACATGGGAACATTTTAGCTGCTTTAACCAAGAAAGAACAGTCAAAATATATGCATTAACCACGGTATCGACCGAATTCTGTCAGTATTACCCAGTACCAATACACGTAAATTCCAATGGTACCTTATTTCGATACCTGCGTTGCAGTTGATGTCATGTTCGGTTGCACAACTCAAGCACTTGGCGGGAAAAAGGTGTATTCATAGAGGACAGCCTCAGAGTAATGTTGTAATTTTTCAGGCCAACAAAGCAAGCTTGCCTGATAGCTCAAAAGTAAAACTTTACTTTTCAAAAAGTGCTGGCTTGATCCTAATTTACACTGGATATGCTATATATGCTACTGATTAGCATTAGCGATTTTACATGGTGATTTCAACACCTCCAAAATTGGTAGACTACAACTAGGATGTTTGTTACAATTAAACAGCTGGTGTTTAACAAGTACTGTACATTATTTACACTATTAGGGTGAAACTACTGCCATCCGGCGGTTTTAACACTTTGTAGGTGTCAACAAAAGACCAGACTGGCACATTTAACTTATTGGCAAAGACTACTTCCTGACTGCAGCAACAAACTATAGCCTTAGACTGCCATCTCGTGTCCAAGAATTGCAACTACATGCAAAGGCAACTAACTCATACTTGAGAATGAGAAGTGGAAGAAAAAAATATAAATCAACTGAACAGTTATCGATTCCGTGTCAAATGTTAGATTAAAATTAATCATTTTATCAATAAACAATAAACATGTGTCACTACATGAACACACAGAAAAGCACCAAGAATTGGCATCGTTAATTCCTAGGCATCAGGATTTAAAAACCCTGTTTCCATATGAGTTGGGAAATTGTGTTAGATGTAAATATAAACGGAATACAATGATTTGAAAATACTTTTCAACCCATATTCAGTTGAATATGCTACAAAGACAACATATTTGATGTTCAAACTGATAAAAAAAAAAAATTCTGGCAAATAATCATGAACTTTAGAATTTGATGCCAGCAACACGTGACAAAGAAGTTGGGAAAGGTGGCAATAAATACTGATAAAGTTAAGGTATGCTCATCAAACACTTATTTGGAACATCCCACGGGTGTGCAGGCTAATTGGGAACAGGTGGGTGCCATGATTGGGTATAAAAACAGTATTCCAAAAAATGCTCAGTTTTTCACAAGAAAGGATGGGGCGAGGTACACCCCTTTGTCCACAGCTGCGTGAGGAAATAGTCAAACAGTTTAAGAACAACGTTTCTCAAAGTGCAATTGCAAGAAATTTAGTGATTTCAACATCTACAAGCCATATATCATCAAAAGTTTCAGAGAATCTGGAGAAATCACTCCACGTAAGCGGCATGGCCGGAAACCAACATTGAATGACCGTGACCTTTGATCCCTCGGATGGCACTGTATCAAAAACCGACATAAATCTCTAAAGGATATCACCACATGGGCTCAGGAACACTTCAGAAAACCACTGTCACTAAATACAGTGTGTCGCTACATCTGTAAGTGCAAGTTAAAGCTCTACTATGCAAAGCAAAAGCCAATTATCAACAACATCCAGAAATGCCGCCGGCTTCTCTGGGCCCGAGATCATTTAAGATGGACTGATGCAAAGTGGAAAAGTGTTCTGATGTCTGTTTTTGGAAATATTTGACATCGTGTCATCTAGACCAAAGGGGAAGCGAACCATACAGACTGTTATCGACGCAAAGTTCAAAAGCCAGCATCTGTGATGGTATGGGGGTGCATTTAGTGCCCAAGGCATGGGTCACTTAAACATCTGTGAAGGCACCATTAATGCTGACAGGTACATACAGGTTTTGGAACAACATATGCTGCCATCTAAGCGCCGTCTTTTTCATGGATGACCCTGCTTATTTCAGCAAGAAAATGCCAAGCCACATTCAGCACGTGTTACAACAGTGTGGCTTCGTAAAAAATGAGTACGGGTACTTTCCTGGCCCGCCTGCAGTCCAGACCTGTCTCCCATCGAAAATGTGTGGCGCATTATGAAGCGTAAAAATACGACAGCGGAGACACCGGAGTGTTGAACGACTGAAGCTCTACATAAAACAAGAATGGGAAAGAATTCCACTTTCAAAGCTTCAACAATTAGTTTCCTCAGTTCCCAAACGTTTATTGAGTGTTGTTAAAAGAAAAGGTGTTGTAACACAGTGGTGAACATGCCCTTTCCCAACTACTTTGGCACGTGTTGCAGCCATGAAATTCCAAGTTAATTATTATTTGCAAAAAAAAAAAAAGTTTATGAGTTTGAACATCAGATATCTTGTCTTTGTAGTGCATTCAATTGAATATGGGTTGAAAAGGATTTGCAAATCATTGTATTCAGTTTATATTTACATCTAACACAGTTTCTCAACTCATGAAAACAGGGTTTTGTACATTGTAGATGCTTTTCAACTCAGAATGACATACGATATATGTTTGTAATTATTTACCACACCCTCTCCAAAATGTTTTAGAAAAGTCCAGTTAGGAGATGTTATGTCCATGTGCTAAATAATACTATGGAGGTATTTAAATGAAAGGAAGAAAAGCTCTGACTGGCTTGTGGAAAAGTTTGGTGCCAGACAACACTGTATTTTTCAGGCTTTTCTTTTGGAAAAAAAAAAACATTTTAATCTTACATTTCGGTACATACTATAAAGGAAAAGTAAAAGACATTGTATAGGTTTGTAGCTGATGCATTATAACTAACTGTTTGTATGAACATTAAAACACAAAGCCTTAATCATTTGGAACAACTATTGTGTGGCAGGATATTGTATGAGGCAGGCTGAATGAATTGAACTTAAGCAAAGATTTTCAAATGTTTCTTTCTGCTACCAAAATTCTGGTTCCCACAACATATATAACACAGTCTGCAAGGGACACAGTCCCTGAAACACACATGATTGTGTGTGTCGCCGGTCCACTAACACTATCATTAATTACTATTTTTTATATAATTGTTTTATATGATTTTACTTTCTTTTTTATCCCCCCAAAAAATGTCATTGTTTTCCTTTTTTTTAAATCTCATTTTATTTTATTTAAAAAAAAAAAAAAAAAAAAAATAACCTTATCTTCATCAGACCAGGTTGTTAATGGAATTAGACTTGTCTAAAAGGTTTTTAAAACCAGGTCCAGTCCAGACAATGTCAAAGTGGGGCTCAGCAACACACACCCTCATCCATGTACAACAACAAAAATTAGGGAAAAAACAGATTGCATATAAGTTATAAACAAAATTACATTTTCATAAAAAGCATTTGTGTATAGTCCATATTATGTCCAAGTCAGATTCAACACACACCTTAATTTTGTACACTCAAAAATAGGGAACACAACAACAGATAGCATATATGTTGCTGTTGTTGCATATCTATAAACATTATTACATTTTCATAATAAGCCTTTAAGGATTTCCCATCGTTTTTCATGTTTTTTGGCATCATTATCGTTGCCAATCATGTATCTTTCTAAAGTTAAAAAATACTGAATAAATAAATAAAACAAACAACCCTTTTTTGTGTGAGTGGCTGTGGCTGAGTGTGAATGGGGGAAGGAGGGGTTTTCTTTGGGGGGGTTGATGCACTGATGGAAAGTGTATCTTGTGTTGATTTAATAAATAAATAAAAATAAAAATAAATTAAAAAAATTTAAAAAAAGATTTTCAAATGTCCCATTTTTGCTCTTTCATTCAACTTCAACAAAGGCATAAGAAAAAATGTGTTTTCATAAAAAAAAAAAAAAAAAGGCAGCAAACCTGGGGAAAAACACTCTCTTGATATCAAGTCAAGTCAAATTTGAAGTGAAGCCTCGTACAAGAAGTGTTAGTTTGGTCCAACAATACCTCCACACGATTCCCAATAACACTTGCTAAATGGCGTGTGCAAACAATAAAACTGCATGTCCTTTTAGTGGTCGTGTTGTGGGTGATCTACTAAGACTGCATGCACAAATGATAAAACGCGTAAAACTGGTCTAGACTGCCCTGTTCAACAGAAGATATGTGTGACAGTCGTCATGGAGACACTCTTTTTTTACACATCGTATGGTCTAAACTCTTATGTTTTGTTATGTTGTGGAAAATGCCAATATTGTATGTATCATTTTTTCTGGGCTATACAGAACTGCGATCCGTACAAGAGAACATAAGCTATTTTTAGCACGCGGAAGGTGTGCTGGTGTGCTCTGGGAGGCGCCAAGGTCTTGTGATGGTGTGTCTGGAATGATTCACAAGCAAGAAAATGTTGCAATATGTTTTTTCATGAGTAAAATACACCCTATATTATTAATGTATCGCCTAACAGAATACCAGTAGATACTAAAACAAATAAATTGAATTTGTTTTAATCAGAAAATTATAAAATGGCATTGCTGAATTGACGATATGTCTAATTATAATCTCTGACATTTCAAATATATGTCGACACACAGACGTAGGATTATCTCTCCATCATCTTTGACTGTAGTGATCCTCCCCACAAGTACTACGGTGCAACCATTTGTAAAATCTATTCCAGACATGCAACATATAGACGCAAAAAAAGCTGTCGCAAAACAGTTTCAGCCTTGATAAATCTCATTGCGAGCGCTAAATGATTATATTTGCGTTTCCTGCTCCCAATATTTTGATTATTCAAGAGACAATAGTCAGAGCAGAGGCTGAGTAGATCATCTTTGTACATGTTTTGGTTCTATTTTGGTTTCATCTGACCACATGACATTCTCCCAATCCTCTGCTGTATCATCCATGTATCCATTTTGGTATAAACTCAACTCGTCGTGTTTGGAGGAAGAAGAATACTGAGTTGCATCCCAAGAACACCATAACTACTGTGAAGCATGGGGGTGGAAACATCACGCTTTGGGGCTGTTTTTCTGCTAAGGGGACAGGACGATTGATCCGTGTTAAGGAAAGAATGAATGGGGGCATGTATCGTGAGATTTTGAGCCAAAACCTCCTTCCATCAGTGAGAGCTTTGAATGGTTGACCAAATACTTATTTTCCACCATAATTTACAAATAAATTCTTTAAAATTCCTATAGTGTGAATTCCTGAATTTTTGTTTTCACATTCTGTCTCTCACAGTTGAAGTGTACCTATGATGAAAATTACAGACCTCTGTCATCATTTTAAGTGGGAGAACTTGCACAATCGGTGGCTGACTAAATACTTTTTTGCCCCACTGTATTCCGTACAATTGACCACTAAATGGTAAAACCCGAATAAGTTTTTCCACTTGTTTAAGTCGGGGTCCACGTTAATCAATTCATGGTAAGGTAGATACATGGACTCTTTCCTTTGGAATTCAAGGAAATCCCACTTCTGACACCAACAACTTCCGATCTGTAAGTGTAGATAGATAGATAGATGGATGGATGGATGGATGGATGGATGGATGGATGGATGGATGGATGGATGGATGGATGGATGGATGGATGGATGGATGGATGGATGGATGGATGGATGGATGGATGGATGGATGGATGGATGGATGGATGGATAGATAGATAGATAGATAGATAGATAGATAGATAGATAGATAGATAGATAGATAGATAGATAGATAGATAGATAGATAGATAGATAGATAGATAGATTTAACAAAACACTTTATTTTTCCCTAACAAATCAGTAAATTACATCAGCCTCAATCATGTTTTCTATCGACTTATAACAAGCTTGTCTTTAGCACAAACAGAACACAAAATTCCCTTAAGTCCCCCCAAAAAAGCAAAAGTCTATAAATTATTCGTCGAACTATAAAGACAAAATTCCACTTTTTACCCGAGCTTTTACCAAACCTATAAGTGCTTGGATCGCATCAGAGATGTTTACTCGTTGCGATCCAAACTGCCAATTTGGCAGAACCAATTAAAAAAGTTTAGCAGTGCATGCAAACCCTTTTTGGGAGGGGTGCATTTTTGCCCAAAAACAAACAATTGCAGATACTAATAGCACACCTAGTCCCTGGAACCATTCTTTTAAAAGTGTTAACATGGGCTCTAGCCTTTGACACTGTACAAACAAGTTCAAAACGGTCTCTTCCTTTGAACAAAAACAACAGTAAGTGGTCAACCACGGCTCAGTTCACACTTTGTAGATAGATAGATGGACTTTTTTTCTTTTAGAAATGAGGGGAAACCATACTTCTGAGGCCTACAACTACCTTGCTGCAAGTGTAGATAGATTGACAGATACCTGTAGTTGGATAGATAGCAGTGTACTTTGTTCAATGTTTTTATCAAGACCATTAAAGCTGTGTTAATGTGAAATGTCTCCACGGTGTGGTTGCTCCTGACGGTATAAGCAACAGATTGCAATCGCTGGCCATGATAGCAATCAAGAAGAGCTGGCGGATCCATTTCAGGGACAAGCTGAGATAGATCATTGAGATTTGGGTCTGTGAGGTCAGCTGAGGGAAGGAGGCCTGGAGGTACAAAACTGAGGCCAAGAAAGTGCCAGGTGGTTAAGAGACTGGCTAAATAACTTCTCGTCCAAATAGATGACAGACCTCTCAAAGAGAAGAGAGCAGTGATACCCTGAAGAAGGTGGAGGAATTAAAGACAAGGTTACAGAGCCTACATTTTAACATTGATTGCAGTCATAGAAAAAACTAAAGCGATTATCAACGCAATAGATGGTAAACAGTGTGCAGCTGCACTATATGGATTTAACAAAATTAATCATTATATTAATTAACAAATTAGAAAAGTATGGCATCAGAGGGCATGTCTTGACTTGAGTAAGAAGCTATTTAACTCACAGGAAGTAATATGTGAAGCAAGGCTAATAAACGTCTACAGCCCTAAATATGTCTGAAGGTGTACCCCAGGGATCAATAGTACGACCAAAATTGTTCAGTCTCTATATGAACGGCATTTTTAAAGTTACAAAGGACAAAGCAAACTATAACTAATAAAACTGCTACCCAGAAATGTATAGCAATTATTTTCAGCAAAAGGAGAAATATAACCTTGGGGAATAATTGAACTAAAAACATTTGTATGCAAAAACAAAACGTAAGACCTTTAGGATATATACAGTATATAACTTTCCTGAAGGAACTCTCCTGAAAAATGTGTTTGTCAATCTTGTTTGGTGTGGGTTCACAGTGTAGCGCATATTTGAATTTGTTTATACTGCCACCCTCAGTGTGACCTGTATGGCTGTTGATCAAGTATGTGTTGCAGTCACTTTCGTGGGTCTGCAGAAGCCTCATACAATATGTGACTGGGCCGGCACACTGTTTGTATGGTGGAAAAGCGGTCGAGACGGCAAGTTGTAGAGAACGCTAAAGGCAGTCCCATCACGGCACGCTCCTACTATTATTGTCCGGGTGAAAACCGGGAGAATAATCGCCCCGGGAGATTGTCGGGAGGGACACTGATATTCGGGTGTTTCCCGGAAAGATCACGAGAGTTGGCAAATATGTTGCTAGGGCGGGACAGCCATTCAAAGAAGGTGAATTCATTAAAAAGTGCATGTTACATTTTTTTAAGAAATCTTTTCTCGCGGCCCAGCGTCACCCAGTTTCTGCATCCAGTGGCCCCCAGGTAAATTGAGATTGAGACCCCTGCTTTAGGGTGATGTTCGGCGGGCCAAATGAAAAGCTATGGCAGGCTGGATAAGGCCCGCAGGCCGCCAGTGAAGTTGACCTTGGATAGGCGGTTTGACAAGTCAGGGGGAGTAAAAATAAACGTATGGAGGGTGTTAAAACTTGGTGTAAGAAGTGTGAGAACTATTGCATTAACACATGTCAGCCAATGATGTGACACATAAGACTGACCAATGAAAGATGAGTCACGTAATTGAGGAATATTAGGCCCTACAAACCAAATGCACTTCCTTCCACCCCGCAATCATGTGGCTAATGCAACTAATGATAGCATTCTGATTGTAACTACTACACTGTAAACTCATGTTGCACTTATCCGAAGTAAAACAGCTGCCACTGGACAACAGCTACGGATCAGTCGTCAGGCTGTGTCCCCGTTATGTGAAGACTCTCCAATCAGCCGCTCTCTCTCCACCAGATGGAGCCCTGCTAATCTTCTCCACACAACTCCGTTAATTAGCGCAGTTAGCTTCATCACCGACAAGTAGGATGCCAGTCCTTATTTTCCTGGACTCTTCCTTCCGTTTGGCATGTTTGCACCCCAGCTTTGGCATAGCGCTCGCTCAGCGCTTATTGACCTGCTCCATTTAATTTGGGTTTTAATGAAGTGAAGTTGCAAATGAAAGGAGACGAGGCAAATAAATCCCATTGTTCCACCCTTTAACTTAACTTATTAAGCAGCGGGGGAAAGGGGAAAAAGGCAAGCAAACTGGGCATAAATGTTTGTCAATAGACGATTTACATCCAGCACAGTGAATGCAAGCTGTGGCTTATTTAGGTTTCTTCTTGAAAACGACATAGTTTTATGGTTTCAAATCATGTTCTGCCTAATATTGGCAATCGGGTTCAGTTTCAGTTTATTTCGAACATGCATACAGTTGTTGCATTACAGCACGTCCGAAAAGGAGTAGGGAGAAGCTGAGCTTATTCAATCCTACCCCTTTTCATACCATAGCAATTTCATCCCATTTCCTTGTTCTCTGTAACAGAACAGTGAACAAATAAATAATAAATAAATAATATACTTTAGTGGCCCTGCGATGAGGTGGCGACTTGTCTAGGGCAGTGGTTCTCAACCTTTTTTCAGTGATGTACCTCCCGTGAACATTTTTTTTAATTCAAGTACCCCCTAATCAGAGCAAAGCATTTTTGATTAAAAAAAGAGATATAGAAGTAAAATACAGCACTATGTCATCAGTTTCTGATTTATTAAATTGTATAATACTGCAAAATATTGCTTGTTTGTAGTGGTCTTTCTTGAAATATTAGCAATTTTATCCCATTTCATTGTTCTCTTTAACATAACAGTGAAAAAATAAATAATAAACCAATAATGGTAACACTTTTGTATGGGGAACATATTCACCACTTAAAGGCCTACTGAAATGAGATTTTCTTATTCAAACGGGGATAGCAGGTCCATTCTATGTGTCCTACTTGATCATTTCACAATATTGCCATATTTTTGTTGAAAGGATTTAGTAGAGAACGTTGATGATAAAGTTCGCAACTTTTGGTCGCTAATAAAAAAGCCTTGCCTGTACCGGAAGTAGCAGACAATGTGGGCGTGACGTCACGGGTTGTAGGGCTCCTCACATCTGAACATTGTTTACAATCATAGCCACCAGCAGCAAGTGCAATTCGGACCGAGAAAGCGACAAATTCCCCATTAATTTGAGCGAGGATGAAAGATTTGTGGATGAGGAAAGTTAGAGTGAAGCATCAACAAAAAAGGGAAAAAAAGAAAAGGCGACGGCAGTGTGAGCGATTCAGATGTTATTAGGCACATTTACTAGGATAATTCTACAAAATCCCTTATCTGCTTATTGTGTTACTGGTGTTTTAGTGAGATTATAAAGTCATACCTGAAAGTCGGAGGGCTGCGGTGAATGCCAGTGTCTCTGAGAGGAGCCAAGATCACAGCTGCCTTTGTGACAACTACAGGAGGAGGTCGCATAATCCACTCAAGTCTTCGGTAAGAGCCAACTTAATATCACAATTTTCCCATCGAAAAACTTTCTGGTTAACGTAGAGAAACATGTTCGCTTGACCGCTTACAAACTGTGTTTCGGTGCTAAAGACAGCTGCAATCCACCGCTTTCCACCAACAGTATTGTTCTTTATAGTCTCCATTAATTGAACAAATTGCAAAATATTCAGCAACACAGATGTCCAAATTACTTTGTAATCATGCGATGAAAAGAGACGACTTTTAGCCATAAGGAGTGCTGGGCTAATATGTCCGCTACAACCCGAGACGTCACAAACACGTCATCATTCCGCGACGTGTTCAATAAGAAACTCTACGGGAAATTTAAAATTGCAATTTAGTAAACTAAACCGGCCGTATTGGCATGTTTTGCAATGTTAATATTTCATCGTTGATATATAAACTATCAGACTGCGTGGTCGGTAGTAGTGGGTCTCAGTAGGCCTTTAATTAGCTGCTTATTAAAGTAACAAAGACTTAATTTAGAGTTGTTTGGACACTAGGTCTGTACAACTCCTCTCTGGGGGGAGGAGGGGTACTAGGATGACAGAGGATGCAAATTAATAAGATATGCCTCCATTATTTATTAATTACTTTTTAAATTATATCTCAATTGTGTACACTGCTGCTGGAATTATTATTTTCCTGAGGGAACTCTCCTGAAGGAATCAATAAAGTACAATCTATTCATCTACTTATATAAAGGTTAGTTAGGGTTAGAGATGTCCAATAATACCGGCCGATAAATGCTTTAAAATGTAATATCGGAAATTATCGGTATCGGTTTCAAAATGTAAAATGTTTTACTTTCTACAAAGTGGTGCACAGACTTAGGGAGAAGTACAGAGCGCCAATAAACCTTAAAGGCACTACCTTTGCCTGCCGGCCCAATCACATAATATTTACGGCTTGTCACACACACAGATGAATGCAAGGCATTTTTGGTCAACAGCCATACAGGTCACACTGAGGGTGGCCGTATAAACAAGTTTAACACTGTTACAAATACTGTATGCGCCACACTGTGAACCCACACCAAAAAAGAATGACAAACACATTTCAAGAGAACATCCGCACATAACGCAACATAAACACAACAGAACAAATACCCAGGACCCCTTGCAGCACTAACTATTCCAGAAAACAACACTATTCACCCCCCGCTACCCCACTATTTCACCCCCCAAGCCCGCCCACCTAAACCTCCTCATGCCTCACGTACCTAATTCCAAGCTACTGTTTTGAGCCATGTTAAAAAAAAATGCACTTTGTGACTTCAATAAGGTTTTTTTTTTTCCATAACTTGAGTTGATTTATTTTGGAAAACCTTGTTACATGGTTTAATGCATCCAGCGGGGCATCACAACAAAATTAGGCACAATAATGTGTTAATTCCACAACTGTATATATCGGTTATGGTTGATATCCATCCATCCATCCATCATCTTCCGCTTATCCGAAGTCGGGTCGCGGGTGCAGCAGCCTAAGCAGGGAAGCCCAGACTTCCCTTTCCCCAGCCACTTCGTCTAGCTCTTCCCGGGGGATCCCGAGGCGTTCCCAGGCCAGCCGGGAGACATAGTCTTCCCAACGTGTCCTGGGTCTTCCCCGTGGCCTCCTACCAGCTGGACGTGCCCTAAACACCTCCCTAGGGAGGCGTTCGGGTGGCATCCTGACCAGATGCCCGAACCACCTCATCTGGCTCCTCTCGATGTGGAGGAGCAGCGGATTTACGTTGAGCTCCTCCCGGATGGCAGAGCTTCTCACCCTATCTCTAAGGGAGAGCCCCGCCACACGGCGGAGGAAACTCATTTCGGCCGCTTGTACCCGTGATCTTATCCTTTCGGTCATGACCCAAAGCTCATGACCATAGGTGAGGATGGGAACGTAGATCGACCGGTAAATTGAGAGCTTTGCCTTCCGGCTCAGCTCCTTCTTCACCACAACGGATCGATACAACGTCCGCATTACTGAAGACGCCGCACCGATCCGCCTGTCGATCTCACGATCCACTCTTCCCCCACTCGTGAACAAGACTCCCAGGTACTTGAACTCCTCCACTTGGGGCAGGGTCTCCTCCCCAACCCGGAGATGGCACTCCACCCTTTTCCGGGCGAGAACCATGGACTCGGACTTGGAGGTGCTGATTCTCATTCCGGTCGCTTCACACTCGGCTGCGAACCGATCCAGTGAAAGCTGAAGATCCCGGCCAGATGAAGCCATCAGGACTACATCATCTGCAAAAAGCAGAGACCTAATCCCGTGGCCACAAAACCGGATCCCCTCAACGCCTTGGCTGCGCCTAGAAATAATGTCCATAAAAGTTATGAACAGAATCGGTGACAAAGGACAGCCTTGGCGGAGTCCAACCCTCACTGGACACGTGTCCGACTTAGTGCCAGCAATGCGGACCAAGCTCTGGCACTGATCATACAGGGAGCGGACTGCCACAATAAGACAGTCCGGTACCCCATACTCTCTGAGCACTCCCCACAGGACTTCCCGAGGGACACGGTCGAATGCCTTCTCCAAGTCCACAAAGCACATGTAGACTGGTTGGGCAAACTCCCATGCACCCTCAAGAACCCTGCCGAGAGTATAGAGCTGGTCCACAGTTCCACGACCAGGACGAAAACCACACTGTTCCTCCTGAATCCGAGGTTCGACTATCCGGCGAAGCCTCCTCTCCAGTACACCTGAATAGACCTTAGGTTGAGGAGTGTGATCCCACGATAGTTGGAACACACCCTCCGGTCCCACTTCTTAAAGAGAGGGACCACCACCCCGGTCTGCCAATCCAGAGGTACCGCCCCGGATGTCCACGCGATGCTGCAGAGTCTTGTCAACCAAGACAAGACCAAGGTCGATATCGGAATCGGTAATTAAGAGTTGGACAATATCGGAATATCGGACATCTCTAGTTAGAGTTAGAGTTTCTAATAAGCAATAATTCTGAGGTTATTGAGGGAAGACTCTTAAATAATGGCTTACTGGTTGTATGATAATAAGTTAATAAGTTATTAATAGTAATTAGTAAGTACTTAATGACTAATTAAGAACGAATATGTTACTAATTTGCATGTTAATAAGCAACTAAAATATGTTCCTTGTACTAAAATGTTTCCCAAATAATATAACATAGTAAGTAAAAAAATATTAAATACATAAATGATCTTTGTCTCAATAAAAAAAATATGTATAATAATAATTAAAATATTGGAAGCAAATAATATGAAAAACTGATAGATCTTTATGTGAATAAACAAACACCCCTTTAAGACGAGAATGTATAAAACATAATTTTTCATGCAAAAAGACAACTGTACACAGGCCTTTGTTTTTTTTCCCCATAATAAGCCTGCTTGCTAAAAGAACAAGGAAGTCTTTGTCGCTGGAAAATAAACAAGCGACTCTTTCACTAGTTAACACCTGGCCCGCTGAATCTCAAATATAACGCTGAAAGGAGCAAAGGGGCAATATTTATCCGTGGATGTGTGTTATATTCTGCATTTGTGAAAAAGGAAAACATTATATTGGCATAAACAACTTTAGTTGCACCTGCACTATGTCTCATATTGTTAGCAGGTGGTGTAGAAATACTCAACGTACGAGAACGATTAATCCAAGATGGCAGCATCTCCCTTGTTTACTCAGTGTTTCCAGTATTTTAGCTGTTTTATACATATTTTTAGTTGTTTTATATACAGTAAATGCCAAAAGTTTGGACCCAGCTTCTTCTCATTCAAAGTTTTTTCTTTATTTTCGTGACTATTTACATTGCAGATTGTCACTGAAGGCATCAAAACTATGAATGAGCACGTGTGGGGTTATGAACTGTAAATGAAAACTTGTTTTATAATCTGGTTCCTTCAAAATAGCCACCCTTTGCTCTGTTTACTGCTTTGCACACTCTTTGCATTCTCTCAATGAGCTTCAAGCACACCTGTGAAGGGAAAACCCTTTCAGGTGACTACCTCTTGAAGCTCATCGAGAGAATGCCAAGAGTGTTCAAAGCAGTGATCAAAGGGTGGCTATTTTGAAGGAACTAGAATATAAAACATGTTTTTTAGTTATTTCACCTTTTTTTGTTAAGTATATAAGTCCACATGTGTTTATTTGTAGTTTTGATGCCTTCAGTGACTATCTACAACAGGGTCACTAACCTTTTTGAAACCAAGAGCTACTTCATGGGTACTGATTAATGCGAAAGGCTACCAGTTTGATACACACTTAAATATATTGCCAGGAATAGCCAATTTGCTTAATTTACCTTTAATAAATATATATATATATATATATATATATATATATATATTAAAAAAATGGGTATTTCTGTCTGTCATTCTGTCGTACATTTTTTTTCCTTTTACGGAAGGTTTTTTGTAGAGAATAAATGATGAAAAAAACACTTAATTGAACGGTTTAAAAGAGGAGAAAACAGGAAAATAAAATTTTGAAACATAGTTTCTCTTCAATTTCGACTCTTTAAAATTCAAAATTCAACCGAAAAAAAGAAGAGAAAAACTAGCTAATTCGAATCTTTTTGAAAAAAAAAATTAAAAAAGAATTTATGGAACATCATTAGTAATTTTTCCTGATTAAGATTGATTTTAGAATTTTGATGACATGTTTTAAATAGGTTAAAATCCAATCTGCATTTTGTTAGACTATATAACAAATTGGACCAAGCTATTATTTCTTCTAGATTTTCCAGAACAAAAATGTTACCAGTATAGCTCGGTTGGTAGAGCGGCCGTGCCAGCAACTTGAGGGTTGCAGGTTCGATCCCCGCTTCCGTCATCCCAGTCACTGCCGTTGTGTCCTTGGGCAAGACACTTTACCCACCTGCTCCCAGTGCCACCCACACTGGTTTAAATGTAACTTAGATATTGGGTTTCACTATGTAAAGCGCTTTGAGTCACTAGAAAAAAAGTGCTATATAAAAATAATTCACTTCACTTCACAAAAGAAATTCAAAGACTTTGAATTAAGATTTAAATTTGATTCTAAAGATTTTCTAGATTTGCCAGAATAATGTTTGGGAATTTAAATAATAATTTTCAATAAATATTTCACAAATATTCTGTGTCGAAATAACAGAAGCTAAAATGAAGAATTAAATTAAAACGTATTTATTATTCTTTACTATATAAAAAAATGCATTCACTTGAACATTTAAATTGTCAGGAAAGAAGAGGAAGGAATTTGAAAGGTAAAAAGGTATATATATTTAAAAATCCTAAAATAATTTTTAAGGTTGTATTTTTTCTTTTAAATTGTCTTTCTGAAAGTTACAAGAAGCAAAGTGAAAAAAATTAATGAATTTATTTAAACAAGTGAAGACCAAGTCTTTAAAATATTTTCTTGGATTTTCAAACTCCATTTGAATTTTTTCTCTCTCAAAATTAGAAATGTTGAGCAAAGCGAGACCAGCTTTCTAGTAAATAAATAAAATTTTAAAAAATAGAGGCAGCTCACTGGTAAGTGCTGCTATTTGAGCTATTTTTACAACAGGCCAGCGGGTGACTCCTCTGGTCCTTACGGGCTACCTGGTGCCCGCGGGCACCGCGTTGGTGACCCCAGATCTAGAATGTAAATGTCATGAAAACAAAGAAAACGTATTGAATGAGAAAGTGCGTCCAAACTTTGGGCCTGTGCTGCACGTCTTCAGAGCTTTTATTTACAAAAAAAAACAATTGTTGTTACGAACTGACTTGTTCCACCTGTTTTCTGGAACTAAGGCTAACAGGCCTGTGTTTGATTGATTGATTGATTGATTGATTGATACTTTTATTAGTAGATTGCACAGTTCAGTACATATTCCGTACAATTGACCACTAAATGGACGATGGACTCTGATGCGTCATCTATGTTGCTGCTCCTCGATCTTAGCGCTGCTTTCGATACCGTCGATCATAATATTTTATTAGAGCGTATCAAAATACGAATTGGTATGTCAGACTCAGCCCTGTCATGGTTTAACTCTTATCTTACTGATAGGATGCAGTGTGTCTCCCATAACAGTGTGACCTCGGACTATGTTAAGGTAACGTGTGGAGTTCCCCAGGGTTCGGTCCTTGGCCCTGTACTCTTCAGCATCTACATGCTGCCGCTGGGTGACATCATACGCAAATACGGTATTAGCTTTCACTGTTATGCTGATGACACCCAACTTTACATGCCCCTAAAGCTGACCAACACGCCGGACTGTAGTCAGTTGGAAGCGTGTCTTAATGAAATTAAACAATGGATGTCCGCTAACTTTTTGCAACTTAATGCCAAAAAAACGGAAATGCTGATTATCGGTCCTGCTAGACACCGACCTCTATTTAATAATACAACTTTAAAATTTGACAACCAAATAATAAAACAAGGTGACTCTGTAAAAAATCTGGGTATTATCTTCGACCCAACTCTCTCCTTTGAGTCACACATTAAAAGCGTTACTAAAACGGCCTTCTTTCATCTCCGTAATATCGCTAAAATTCGCTCCATTTTGTCCACTAAAGACGCCGAGATCATTATCCATGCGTTTGTTACGTCTCGTCTCGATTACTGTAACGTATTATTTTCGGGTCTCCCCATGTCTCGCATTAAAAGATTACAGTTGGTACAAAATGCGGCTGCTAGACTTTTGTCAAGAACAAGAAAGTTTGATCACATTACGCCTGTACTGGCTCACCTGCACTGGCTTCCTGTGCACTTAAGATGTGACTTTAAGGTTTTACTACTTACGTATAAAAAACTACACGGTCTAGCTCCAGCCTATCTTGCCGATTGTATTGTACCGTATGTCCCGGCAAGAAATCTGCGTTCAAAAGAGTCCGGCTTATTAGTGATTCCTAGAGCTCAAAAAAAGTCTGCGGGCTATAGAGCGTTTTCCGTTCGGGCTCCAGTACTCTGGAATGCCCTCCCGGTAACAGTTCGAGATGCTACCTCAGTAGAAGCATTTAAATCTCATCTTAAAACTCATCTGTATACTCTAGCCTTTGAGTAGACCTCCTTTTTAGACCAGTTGATCTGCCGCTTCTTTTCTTTCTCCTATGCCCCCCCCTCCCTTGTGGAGGGGGTCCGGTCCGATGACCATGGATGAAGTACTGACTGTCCAGAGTCGAGACCCAGGATGGACCGCTCATCGGGACCCAGGATGGACCGCTCGCCTGTATTGGTTGGGGACATCTCTACGCTGCTGATCCGCTTGTGATGGTTTCCTGTGGACGGGACTCTCGCTGCTGTCTTGGAGCCACTATGGATTGAACTTTCACAGTATCATGTTAGACCCGCTCGACATCCATTGCTTTCGGTCCCCTAGAGGGGGGGGGGTTGCCCACATCTGAGGTCCTCTCCAAGGTTTCTCATAGTCAGCATTTTCACTGGCGTCCCACTGGATGTGAATTCTCCCTGCCCACTGGGTGTGAGTTTTCCTTGCCCTTGTGTGGGTTCTTCCGAGGATGTTGTAGTCGTAATGATTTGTGCAGTCCTTTGAGACATTTGTGATTTGGGGCTATATAAATAAACATTGATTGATTGATTGATAAATGGTAACACCCGAATAAGTTCTTCAACTTGTTTAAGTCGGGGTCCACGTTAATCAATTCATGGTACAAATATATACTATCAACATAATACAGTCATCACACAAGTTAATCATCATAGTATGTACATTGAATTATTTACATTATTTACAATCCGGGGGGTGGGATGAGGAGCTTTGGTTGATATCAGAACTTCAGTCATCAACAATTGCATCAACAGAGAAATGGACATTGAAACAGTGTAGGTCTTATTTAGTAGGATATGTACAGCCAGCAGAGAACATAGTGAGTTCAGATAACATAAGAACAAGTATATACATTAGAAATACATTTGAGTTGTTTATAATCCGGGGACATGGGATGTGAATGGAGGAGGGTATTAGTAAAGTGTCCGTCTGGAGCTGGGACTACGCAGCTTGGGCTTACTACATCACTTCAAAGTCTTCTGGACCCAGGGCTAAGCAGCCAGAGCCTGTTATATCCCCCGATTGCTGCAGCTGACCTGCCTGGGCCTTTTCTGCTCCTTTTGGGCTGGGCTAACTTGTTGCCTGTTTCCTCCATCTGGAGCTGGGGGCCTGACCAGCTCAGGCGTTCTATATCCCCTCAAAGCCAAGGCTATTCTGCTTCAGCCTGCAACATTCATTTGGAAGCAAGGCGGGCCAGCATGTATCCATCTGGAGCCTGGGTTGCCAGGCCAGCTCTAGTTGTGCGATGGCATTTATGACAACTTTATTCTTTTTATTGGGTACAGGTGACTGACCCGGAGTGAGTTCTAGTAACATAATATTCAACCAATGGAACAGCTGTAATGGATGCACATTTGCGAACACTACTACTGTGGATCCCATGCAACCACCAATGGATCAAAACTTGTCATCTGCTTTACTCAAATATGTATAATAATCACTAATATGGATGGGTAACATTCACATTTGAACCGATACAATACCAATTCCCAGGACCTGTGAATCGATATCCATACCGAATGGAACAGCTTGCCGGAAGACTTTAGGTCTGCGAAGAACGTTCTTGTATTTAAGAGCAGACTTAAGACCCACCTTTTGATTTGGCTTTTATCTGTTATTTATTATTTTATAGAAGTCATTTGTATTTTACTTTTTATCCTTTTAGTTATGCAATATTTTATTTAGTTCTACGTATGTATTATTTATTTACTGTGTATTATTATTTATTTATTTATTTTCTATTAAACTTCATATGTCTTACTTGTATTTTATTCTTTATCTCTACTAATGGTTCTTACTATTTTACAAGTTTTATTATTTTATTAAAGCCCCCCTGAAATAGGCCTAACAACGCCAATGGTATGAGATAATTGTTGTATTGTTTTTAACTTTGTAAAGCACTTTGCCTTGCATTTCTATTATGTACGAAAAGCGCTTTATAAATAAAGTTTGATTGAGTGAGTGATTGGTATCAATTGTTTGTACTTTTGTGTGTATTAATCCATTTTAATTGTTTTAGACAATGCTATCTATGTTTGTAGTTTGTTATTGCAAAATTTTTTAAATCAGCTGATTATGTCAACTGCTCTGTCGTTGTCTTATTATCACATTTCTGAGTCTCATTTGCAAGTATGACAGTAAGTTGCAATTAAAGTTGAAAGTCCAAGCCATCAGATGGCAGTAGTTTATAGTTTATCGTCTGTTTACAACTCAGTTCAGTCTTTGCTAAATCTAGCGTTTTGTTGCGCCCTAAAAAGTGTTAGTGATTTAAGTATTGTACTTATTACACACCAGCTGTTTGGTTGTAACTTGCATCTGAGTCGTAGTTTACATAAACCACATTGGCGGTGTTGAGATCACCTTGTAAAATCACTAATTTTAATCAATAGCCAAGACAATGTGTACAAGCATCAAGCTAGCGCATTTTTTGAAATGTTGAACCTTAATTGACTTGTTTTGGAGTATTTTTGGGGTCAATCGCCACTTTCCAACCGCAGCTATTTTTTTAATGGCCCGTGGCACAATTGTTAGCATTTCAATATTAGCATGGTAGCTTTTTTTGTTTGCAAATTTTGCACGTATACCCCTTAGCGTCAAATATTTTGTTACTCGAAAAATGCTACAAGTTAGGTATTTCACTAATGCTTGATTTTTTTAGCTCATCGTGCTCGTACTTTTGCTACTTGAAACTATCTAGTCAGAGTGCTAACTCTTAGCATTTCAGTACGGCTTGGCTCCTAGCATTGACACAAAATTTTTACCGAAATTGCATTTTGTAGATTATTTGAAGAAAATCTGTACATTGCGCTGCTTTTCAAGGTAAAAAAAAAAAAACCTATATGGCCACTGCATCCTTTAATTTATCAGTCTGGGGCCATCAGTGGAAAAAGTTTGGGCACCCCTGACCTTGAAGTAATTGGGCTGAGTCCGCTCAGTAGGTTAGAAATAATTATTGAATACGATCCAGGGTTTCCTTCAGACTGCCAAGATACCTGTGGTGGTGGGGGCGTGGTCAGGGGTGTGGTTATGGGCGTGGTCACCTGACATCGAGTAATTACTTAAATTTGATTCGCTATTTGTTTATATAAAAAGGCTAAAAAAATGTATACGTACATTTAAAAACAAATCTGTTATTAATTTATATTAACATATATTTTTTATCGTTTTGCCATATTTTCAATTGTTACTGCTTAAAGGCCTACTGAAACCCACTACTACCGACCATGCAGTCTGATAGTTTATAAATCAATGATGAAATATTAACGTTGCAACACATGCCAATACGGCCTTTTTAGTTTACTAAATTGCAATTTTAAATTTCGCGCGAAGTATCCTGTTGAAAACATCGGTATGATGACGCGTGCACGTGACGTCTCGGGTTGTAGCGGACATTTTTTTCCAGCCCGATCCAAAGTATAAGTAGTCTGCTTTAATCACATAATTACACAGTATTCTGGACATCTGTGTTGCTGAATCATTTGCAATTTGTTCAATTAATAATGGAGACGTCAAAGAAGAAAGATGTAGGTGGAAGCGGTGTATTGCAGCTGCCTTTAGCAACACAAACACAGCCGGTGTTTCCTTGTTTACATTCTCGAAAGTGAAGCTTTACTATGGAACAGAGCGGTCAAGCGAACATGGTTCCCGACCACATGTCAACCGGCAGGTTTTCGGTGAGAAAATCGTGGTAGTAAGTCGGCTCTAACCTTAGACATGAGGGGAGCTTGCGTCCTCCTGCAGCTGCGGACCCTCTTGCCTTTTCCCACCGGAGACATTGGCGGTCACCACACCCATGGCCACACCCCTCCGACTTTCAGGTACCATATAATCTCACTAAAACACTAGTAACACAATAAGCAGATATGGGATTTTCCAGAATTATCCTAGTAAATGTGTCTAACCACATCTGAATTGCTCCCACTGCCCTCGCCTTTATTTTATTATTATTATTTTTTCTAGTCCTTCACTCTCACTATACTCATCCACGAATCTTTCATCCTCGCTCAAATTAATGGGGAAATTGTCGCTTTCTCCGTCCGAATCGCTCTCACTGCTGGTGGCCATGATTGTAAACATTGTTCAGATGTGAGGAGCTCCACAACCCGTGACGTCACGCTCACATCGTCTGCTACTTCCGGTACAGGCAAGGCTTTTTTATTAGAGACCAAAAGTTGCAAACTTTATCGCCGATGTTCTCTACTAAATCCTTTCAGCAAAAATATGGCAATATTGCGAAATGATCAAGTATGACACATAGAATGGACCTGCTATCCCCGTTTGAATAAGAAAATCTCATTTCAGTAGGCCTTTAATGTACAATGTACATTGTGGAGATTTTTTTTACGTGTCTAAAGACTTAACTAGTTTTTTATTTCACTGGCCAAGTTTTCGGTAAATCACACAATAATAATAGGCACAAATAATAGTTGCTTTATATATCAATTCATACAGTAGTTACTAGCTGGTGTTAATGTTTAATATCTGTGTGGCTTGGATTTGATGTCAGTTTTTCCTATATTTGCAAATACACCTTCTGTGCCTGAAAGGTGATTGGCCGGTAATGAGGAAGTGGTGTGTGTGCGACGACAAACGTGTTTGCACGGGAGGTAAAACCTGTTTGTTGTCATAGGATTGGTAAATAAAATGTTAAAAATAGCGTCTGACTTAGTGTGATTTCTTCTGGGGGCTACACTATATTAAATTCCGTTCATCAGTGTGTGAATGTGTGTGTGAATGGGTAAATGTGGAAGTAGTGTCAAAGCGCTTTGAGTACCTTGAAGGTAGAAAAGCGCTATACAAGTACAACCCTATATACAAGTACAACCCTATTTGTTATAGTGACAATGGGTTACCCATTGTTACTATAACAATCTACAAGATTAATATAGGTTGCCTCTATCTCTTCCCCTCCATCTTTCGGTATTCCTTTTTTTTATTATTACCGGTATTATTTTTTTTAATCTCTCTAGTTATCATTATGTATACGTATTGTTGCATTTGAACAACTGTTGTGTTGATAATAGAGGTAAACTATTGGTATTGTTCATGATCAGTAGCGCTTTTTCTATTGGTATTTCTATTGCTCCAGTTGTAGTGTAAAAATGCTCATTGTCATTTCTTATTATTATTTATTTCACTAACTACTTCTTTGTTATCACTTTTACGATCATATTTGTACATATAGTATGTGCTGGTGTTGTTCTATTGTTGTTGTTGTTTTTGTTGTGTTTGCTGTTGTTTTTGTCTCTCTGTCCAATCCCCCTCTCATCCCCACAATTTCCCCCTATGTCTTCCTTTTTTTCCTCTTTCTATCCCCTCCTCAGCTGCACCAAATGATAATATAAATACATTTAATAAAGTCAAATTCAAATAAAGCAACAAGAGAAGTATCCTACACTTCTCTTTTGTAAAATAAATCTGAACAGCCGATATAGGCATCTACATCAACTATATGATTTGCCTGAGAAGCTGGACAGGACAAAAAAAAATATTCCGTTAATTTGCTTTCAAGTAAAACAAACCCTTATTTTTAAGGTGTGGCAGTAATTTAAAAAAATACCGTGGAGGCTCGCCATATTCAATTCTATAAAGGGGAAACCATGTGATTAAAATCAAGAGTAGGATTACTAATTCAGTGGGAATATTTGAGTGGTCCCTGGACCCCTCTGTAGTGGAACAGTTGGGCCCCGATGTTAAAAAGGTTGAGAACCCCTGGTCTTATTGATGTAAAAGTTTGATTGGACATTTTTCAAGAAGATAACTTGTAAAGAAAATGCTCCTTCAAGGAGATACATGCCTGGTTTTCCTTAGAATTGGCAGAAACTATTAAAGAGTGCGATACGGCATGAGCCAGTGGAAAGAAAATCTGGTTCTGCTACTGATTGATCTGATTGGGTTTAATCTGAATACTATTTATCCCTCACGACTGTGAACCTTCTGTAAATACTCCGCGGAAATTCAGGAAACATGTTCCGAAGAATTCTGAGCAGGTTTACGACAAAATTCAAGTCTTAAATTGCCTTGATGAACATTTTACATCTTCTAGCATCATTGTATCTGACAATCTATGAGCATATTCGCCAACTTTATCTGTGGATTAGTTTAACGTTGTACCTTTTACTGTGCAGGAAGTACATAAAGCCCTCAAAGCCTTGGACCACAACAAAACCTCCAGATCCTGCCTTAAAGGGGAACATTATCACAATTTCAAAAGGGTTAAAAACAATAAAAATCAGTTCCCAGTGGCCTGTTTTATTTTTCGAAGTTTTTTTCAAAATTTTACACCTCCCGGAATATCCCTAAAAAAAGCTTTAAAGTTCTCGATTTTCGCTATTTGCGATGCGACTGTCCATTTACCTGTGACGTCATACAGTGCTGCCAATACAAACAACATGGCGGTTACCACAGCAAGATATAGCGACATTAGCTCGGATTCAGACTCGGATTTCAGCGGCTTAAGCGATTCAACAGATTACGCGTGTATTGAAACAGATGGTCGGAGTATGGAGGCAGATAGCGAAAACGAAATTGAAAAATAAATTGAAGCTATTGAGCGATTAGCTATTGACGCTATTCGGCCATACCATGGGTGTACCTAATGAAGTGGCCCATATCGTGGCTGCCTTATTAGCATCGCCGGTAAAATGTGCAGCCCAAACGATCAGGACTTTCGCATCTTGTGACACTGGAGCAACTTAAATGTGTCGATTGGTAAGTGTTTGTTTCAGATTAAATGTGGGTATCTAGTTTCAAATGTACATACAACTAGCGTAAATAGCATGTTAGCATCGATTAGCTGGCAGTCATGCTGCGACCAAATATGTCTGATTAGCACATAAGTCAACAACATCAACAAAACTCACCTTTGTGATTTCGTTGACTTAATCGTTGCAAATGCATCTGCAGGTTATCCATACATCTCTGTGCCATTTCTGTCTTAGCATCGCCGGTCAAATGTGCAGACACTCTGGCAAATTCAATGGGGGTCTGGCGGCAGATTTCTTGCCAGTGGTGCAACTTGAATCCCTCCCTGTTAGTGTTGTTACACCCTCCGACAACACACCGACGAGGCATGATGTCTCCAAGGTTCCAAAAAATAGTCGAAAAAACGGAAAATAACAGAGCTGAGACCCGGTGTTTGTAATGTGAAAATGAAAATGGCGGGTGTATTACCCCGGTGACGTCACGTTCTGACGTCATCGCTAAAAGACCGATAAACAGAAAGGCGTTTAATTTGCCAAAATTCACTCATTTAGAGTTCGGAAATCGGTTAAAAAAATACATGGTCTTTTTTCTGCAACATCAAGGTATATATTGACACTTGCATAGGTTTGGTGATAATGTTCCCCTTTAATGGAGACTTACTTTTTAAAATTAGCATCTGATTTTATAGCGGAGCCTTAACAAATCTTTTTAGGTACAGGGCTTATAGTTTTTTGTAATATATTTTTAATGTATTATTGTTTAGGAAAGTGTTTTTCAACCTTTTCTGAGCCAAGGCACATGTTTTTCAATGAAAAAATTCTGTGGCACACCACCAGCAGAAAACATAAAAAAATGAATCTCAGTAGCTGATATTGACAATAAAAAGTTGTTCTCGCAATTGTTGGATATAAATTCAAACCATAACCAAGCATGCATCACTATAGCTCTTGTCTCAAAGTAGGTGTACTGTCACCACGTGTCACATAAGGTCGTAACTTATTTTGAGTTTTTTGGTGTTTTCCTGTGTGTGTGTTAGGTCTTGTCTTGCGCACCTATTTTGGTGGCATTTCCTCTTTTCTTGGTATTTTCCTGTTGCAGTTTCATGTCTTCTTTGAATGCTATTCCCCGCACCTGCTTTGTTTTCGCAATAAAGACTATTTATTTTGTGCACACGCAAGCCTTCTTTGTGGGGTCATTGTTGATTGTCATGTCATGTAGGGATGTACTTTGATGACGCCATCTGCTCCACATGCTGTAAGTCTTTGCTGTCGTCCAGAATTCTGTTTTTGTTTACTTTGCAGCCAGTTCAGTTTTAGTTTCGTCTTTCGCCTTTTGTTAATTTTTGGTTTAAATGTTAGATACCTTTTTACCAACATGCTGCCTCCCGCATATTGTGATCACGATAAACCATGTTCCCGACATCTACAAAGCAATTAGCTACCTGCTGCCACCTATTGACACAGAAGAGTATATTGATAACGTATAATGATAATTGGCCCTCTTTCTTTCTGGGGCACACCTGGCTTGCTGATGAGAGACGGCCTTCACGCTAACCGGGAAGGCGCTATCATCTTGTCTAGGAACATAGATTTCTGTTTAAGTCACACTTGACTAACTGCAGTAGAGCAAGTCTGGTCACAGGCAATTACAGAGCCTGCTAGTCTGGGTGAAGAGTCAGTTAAATTAGAACTAGCCAGCGGCAGGCTGGATAATCCCTGCACACATAGCAATTCTCTTAGAATAATACACAACTCACATAATGTTTTTTCTGCTATGACTGTGTCAGAGTTGGACATGCGTTCTACTGAGGTGGCAAATTATGAGGCCTTCAGTTTATCGCAGCATCAAGCAAACAATCTGAAAATTCCCGTCGTATCAATTCCTAGATATGGTCCTAATTATTTTAAGTGCACTATGCATAATAAACGCAACATTATTAATATGGCTACTACGGATAATTTGATTAAAAACTCCTTAAAACAGCCTACTACCTATAATATGGGCTTTTTAAACATAAGATCATTGTCTCCCAAAACGTTATTAGTTAATGAGGTCATTAGAGACAACAATCTTAACGTCATCGGTCTCAGCGAAACCTGGCTTAAACTAGACGACTTTTTTGCGCTAAATGAGGCATCTCCTCCTAAATATACGAATGCGCATATTGCCAGTCCCCTTAAAAAGGGGTGGGGGGTCGCACTAATATACAACGAAAACTTTAACCTTAGTCCTAACCTAAATAATAAATATAAATCGTTTGAGGTGCTTACTATGAGGTCTGTCACACCGCTGCCTCTATACCTGGCTGTTATCTACCGCCCCCCAGGGCCCTATTCGGACTTTATCAGTGAATTCTCAGAGTTTGTTGCTGATCTAGCGACGCACGCCGATAATATAATTATAATGGCGGACTTTAATATCCATTTTGAATACCCCATCGGATCCACCGTGCGTGGCGCTCCAGACTATAATTGATAGCTGTGGTCTTACACAAATAATAAATGAACCCACGCAACGCAACGGTAATAAGATAGACCTAGTGCTTGTCAGGGGTATCACCGTTTCCAAAGTTATGATACTCCCGTATACTAAAGTAATGTCCGATCATTACCTTATAAAATTCGAAGTTCAGACTCATGTTCGGCAAGCTAATAATAATTAAAAACTGCTATAGGAGCCGCAACATTAATGCTGCCACAACGACGACTCTTGCTGGCCTACTGCCCTCGGTAATGGCACCATTCCCAAATTATGTGGGCTCTATTGATAACCTAAATAACAACTTCAACAATGGGGGGGGTTGCCCATATATGTGGTCCTCTCCAAGGTTTCTCATAGTAATCATTGTCACTGTCAATGACGTCCCACTGGGGTGAGTTTTTCCTACCGAGGATGTCATTGTGGTTTGTGCAGCCCTTTGAGACACTTGGGATTCAGGGCTATATAAATAAACATTGATTGATTGATTGAAGAGTAATACACGGTTACTCTGCCGAGCTCTAGACAGCACACACACCCAACAACAGCACATTTGCGGATTATAATTACTGGTTTGAATTTTTTTTTTTAACCCAATTAGGTGAAATTGCATATTCTCCTACGGCAAACCAGACTGAATCTCACGACACGGTGGTTGAAAAACACCAGTTTAGGACTGTATTTTACATTGTCTTCATTGTTTTCGTTAATAATGTATGATATTTAAAAAGGAAAGCAGGCATGAATGCATGCATGTGAAGAAGGCGTGCGGATTTAGCTTTGGTGGTGGTCTCCTCTGCATTGCATGCTATTTAAAAAGTGTAAAAACAAGTTGGTTTGGAATCAGCCAATTGGCTTTCAACATGGAAGCAGCAAGAAAGCAGGAAGGCTGAGGAGCAACGGGGATTAGTGAAGCCTGTCAAGGTCCGACGGCGCGGTGACAATTTAATCAGAAAAGCAGGTTGGTCGAATTGAAACGCTGGAGTCTTCATTTCTATGATTCATTTTGTCACTTTGGATTAATAATGCTGCTGAGACAAAGACCACCGCGGCGAAGCCAAGCAGCGCTTTTTGCCATAGAAGGTCCACGTTGTGTTTATTCCTTTTGGGAGACTTTATGTGCTTCCTCATCAGGCTGCATGTCCCTCGAGGCACACGCACATTATGACATATTGCTATCCATCTGCACTCTTTCGGAGGAGCAAACATAAAAAAAAGCGATCAATCTTCATTTAAATATGATCTAATAAGCCGTGTCAGCATGCCTTCGGGCTCATGCATTATTCACAGCGGCAGTCAATCACAGCGATAGGTGGCAATTATTGCTAATGTCTGATCAATCACATTTGATGCAAAAATAATAATTACACAAGGCAAAGAACGCATGAAAAGATTGGGAGGATCGCAAGTGAATAGTCTCCTTACCCCGCAGTTTGAATGTGAACATGCATGGCTCACAATGGGGCATAAGGGGCGAGTCAGCGGTTGCTATAATGAGAGAAACCATGGCAACAGGAATGTTGTCTAATAAGACCTATACACAATAGGGACTATTCCCCCACAATGCACATAATTATATCAATGCATGGGTCTATTTTGTAGACACACACAGCAGGCATAATGTTAGGTACACCTGCTGGTAATTACCTGAACCGCAAAACAACAGGACAACAAAAACACACACTAAAAATGGGATTTATGGCTCTTTGAAGGGAGCCGGATCTTGAGGGGCCGTCCCTTTCAAAGAGCCGTTATGATGGCTTCATCTGACCGGGATCTCCAGCTCTCACTGGATCGGTTCGCAGCCGATTGTGAAGCGACCGGAATGAGAATCAGCACCTCCAAGTCCGAGTCCATGGTTCTCGCCCGGAAAAGGGTGGAGTGCCATCTCCGGGTTGGGGAGGAGACCCTGCCCCAAGTGGAGGAGTTCAAGTACCTAGGAGTCTTGTTCACGAGTGAGGGAAGAGTGGATCGTGAGATCGACAGGCGGATCGGTGCGGCGTCTTCAGTAATGCGGACATTGTACCGATCCGTTGTGGTGAAGAAGGAGCTGAGCCGGAAGGCAAAGCTCTCAATTTACCGGTCGATCTACGTTCCCATCCTCACCTATGGCCATGAGCTTTGGGTCATGACCGAAAGGATAAGATCACGGGTACAAGCGGCCGAAATAAGTTTCCTCCGCCATATGGCGGGGCTCTCCCTTAGAGATAGGGTGAGAAGCTCTGCCATCCGGGAGGAACTCAAAGTAAAGCCACTGCTCCTTCACATCGAGAGGAGCCAGATGAGGTGGTTCGGGCATCTGGTCAGGATGCCACCCGAACGCCTCCCTAGGGAGGTGTTTAGGGCACGTCCAACCGGTAGGAGGCCACGGGGAAGACCCAGGACACGTTGGGAAGACAAAACGGAAAAACGTAGTTGTATTGGCGTATTGCTATTATTTTGACGTGTTGTTACTATTATTATTTTACTTGTTGTGTATTCATTACTGATTTATATCTTTCAAATGATATTTAAAGTTGAGTTTTGGTGGTGCAATAAATAGTCATGTTTTCATTGGAATCAACAACTGTCCGATTAATCGTGATTTTTAATAACAATTGAAATAATTGTGATTAATATTTTTGCCAAAACCGTCAAACCCCATTTCAAATGCAACTACTTATGAAGTGGGGGGGGGGAATGCAGCAGGGGGTTGCCTACAGCCACAGCAGTTCATTTTAGATCTTGCTGACTTTTGTGGACAGAACCAATACCGTATTTCCTTGAACTGCCGCATATAGTATGCGCCTGCCTAGAATTACTGCCGGGTCAAACTCGCTTTGCAAAATAATTAGCGCATGCTTAGTATTACCGCCTGGTCAAACTTGTGACATCACAAGTGACACTTTCCCTGTCATAATTTTCAAAATGGAGGAGGCTGATTTCAATACCGGTAATTTGAAATCGCATAAAGGGAAGAAGATTAAGAGCTATTCAGTAGGATTTAAAGGTCCAAGATTACATCACACTCAAATTTTTACTTCATGCCTTTGGTAAGTGCCGGAGTGAGAAGAGGTTTTAAAATAAATAGTGCATGTTTACTTTTACCGCATGCCTTTGGTAAGTGCCGGAGTGAGAAGAGGTTTTAAAATAATTAGCGCATGCTTACTTTTACCGCATGCCTTTGGTAAGTGCAGGAGTGAGAAGAGGTTTTAAATTAATTACCCCCCCGGCGGCAATTCAAGGAAATACGGTAAGCTCGTAAATGGAGGTACTACTTTATTTTATCTGAAAAATGCAACTATTTGACTCATTTGTGTTTTGTAGATGGGGGGAAAAGAAAAGCAAAATGTCAAAAACTCAAAGAGTCAGATTGTTTTGCTTTTTTTTGTTCCATCCCTATCCTTCAGTTCCTCCTATTTAATAAGTAAAACAGCTTTAAAAACTGAAGGATATTAGAAATGATGCAGAAAATCATTCTCCTTATGGGGTCTACAAATGCATCAAGAGGGAACATCCTTAACACTTACTTTTTCTTGTTGCCTGGGCAACCTTTTCATCGTGTTTACCTCCATCCATCAAACAAATCAGACTCTGATTAAAACCCAAATCATTCCTCACTTGTGATATAATTATTTTGGAATTAGCCTCTCAGTCTGAGTGTGCAACACATGATTTGAAAACACCAAACAATACATGATTTCAGGGAGGCCTTGTGTTGCATTTGTATTATTTCCTTTTTTTGATGATGTTGTTAAGCTTGCAGCAGCTTTGCATCATCACAGGGGAGGAACCTGAATGATGGTGCTGCGTCAAAGTACTGCTTTGATTTAAGAAGAAATAACATTTTTGCACTATAATAACAACACAAAAGACTCCAAACAGTACAAATTGCATTTTCCCCTTCATAGTTCTTAACAATACAGTAGTATTTTACATTTGTGGCACCCTATGTGTGTTGGAAGACATGCTAGCATACATTGATAAGTAGTACCGTATTTTTCGGACTATAAGACACACTTAAAATCCTTTAATTTTCTGACAGCAGTGCGCCTTATAACCCGGTGTGCCTAATGTACGCTGTGCTTACCGACCTCAAAGCAATTTTATTTGGTACATGGTATAATGACCAGTAGATGGCAGTCACACATAAGTGATACGTGTAGACTGCAATCTGACGCGAGTAAACGACACTAAAACTTTAAATACTCCATTGAGAATATAGAACATTACACACGGCGCTCAAAAAACCTATCATAATCTTTCAGTACGACTTCGGTAGGGTAAGAAGCCGCACCGCTTGATGGATTGTCCAAGCATTATGGCTACTGTAGTCAGACGTACTGTGCTTCAACATCCATCCTTCCATCCATCTTCTTCCGCTTATCCGAGGTCGGGTCACTGGGGCAGCAGACTAAGCAGGGAAGACCAGACTTCCCTCTCCCCAGCCACTTCGTCCAGTTCTTCCCAGGGGATTCCGAGGCGTTCGCAGGCCAGCCAGGAGACATAGTCTTCCCAACGTGTCCTGGGTCTTCCCCGTGGCTTTCTACTGGTTGGAAGTGCCTTAAACACCTCCCAAGGGAGGCGTTCAAGTGGCATCCTGACCAGATGCCCGAACCACCTCATCTGGCTCCTCTCGATGTGGAGGAGCACCTGCTTTACTTTGAGCTCCTCCCGGATGGCAGAGCTTCTCACCCTATCTCTAAGTGAGAGCCCCGCCACACGGCGGAGGAAACTCATTTCGGCCGCTTGTACCCGTGATCTTATCCTTTCGGTCATGACCCAAAGCTCATGACCATAGGTGAGGATGGGAACGTAGATCGACCGGTAAATTGAGAGCTTTGCCTTCCGGCTCAGCTCCTTCTTCACCACAACGGATCGATACAACGTCCGCATCACTGAAGACGCCGCACCGATCCGCCTGTCGATCTCACGATCCACTCTTCCCTCACTCGTGAACAAGACTCCTAGGTACTTGAACTCCTCCACTTGGGGCAGGGTCTCCTCCCCAACCCGGAGATGGCACTCCATCCTTTTCCAGGCGAGAACCATGGACTCGGACTTGGAGGTGCTGATTCTCATTCCTCTCGCTTCAGACTCGGCTGCGAACCGGTCCAAACCTGAATCCCTCAACGCCTTGACTGCGCCTAGAAATTCTGTCCATAAAAGTTATGAACAGAGTCGGTGACAAAGGACAGCCTTGGCGGAGTCCAACCCTCACTGGAAACGTGTCCGACTTACTGCTGGCAATGCGGACCAAGCTCTGACACTGATCAGGGAGCGAACCGCCACAATCAACATACGAGTATTATCATGGTGTGTGCATAAGGTAAGACATTATCTGGCGTTTTGTTTGGCAAAACCGACTTTTCTTATCTTCTGGTACCTGCTGGTGTGCATTTGGGATCTGCATAAGTCGTAAAAATGTGTGCCATTGTAGTCCGTGGCGATGTCGTAGTCGATAAGCTTCTTCTTTTTTTCTATCTTCTTGTTACGGGACATTCATCCTCCAATGTTGTCATTTCTAATATAAAGTAGTGTAAAGTTCTAGCTTATATCTGTCAGTAGAGTCGCTATGAAAGCGCTAAAACATACCGGTGGGTAGAGTAGCCATAAATTGTACTCAAGTAAGAGTACTGTTACTTTAGAGATTTATTACTCAAGTAAAAGTAAGGAGTAGTCACCCAAATATTTACTTGAGTAAAAGTAAAAAGTATGTTGTGAAAAAACTACTCAAGTACTAAGTAACTGATGAGTAACCTGTTTGTTTAATGATGACGGCAACAAGTAATGCACAAAAACATAAAAATAGCAATGAACAAATTCAGAGCCAGGAATATCTCTTAAGCAACTAAAACAATAATATATATATTAAATGATATATATTTGGTTCTACACTGTATTGGAAAAAAATTGAAAATTAATTTGACCTTTGCAACCTCATTATACTATTGGCTAAGTTTTATATTCATAAATGTAAGTTTCTCAATACCCGACCTGTTTTTTGAGGCCTTTAAAAAAGATTTAGAACTCTACATTAAAAAACTTTACCTCTAACAACCAAAAAGCTGTGAAAACGATGATGCTGTGTTCCAAATTTAAGTTATTTACTGATATTGAGTGACCATATAGCTTTGCACTTTGTTTATTTCATATATATATATATATATTTTTTTTGCATTCTATTTTAGTTACTTTGAATTTACAACCCCCTGGCGCTGTTTTGTACGATTTTTATACTGTTTTGTACTGTTTTTGTACTTACTTTGATTATTATTTTCAACTGTTTGTAAATGTTGCAATTTATAAATAAAGGTTACTAAAGTTACTCATGTGACCGGCTGGCTCTGTTTGATTGGTGAAATGGAGACAAACGTCACCAGTGACTGCATTTGATTGGTGAAACGCTGGCATGTGATATATCCTACTTTGAAGCTCTGGTTGACAAAACAAAACAAACAAAGCGTGCATTAACAGATCGATAAAAATCAGTAGCGAGTAGCAAGCTGAATGTAGATAAATGGAGCGGAGTAAAAGTAGCGTTTCTTCTCTGTAAATATACTTAAGCAAAAGTAAAAGTATGTTGCATTAAAACTACTCTTAGAAGTACAATTTATTCCAAAAATTACTCAAGTAGATATAACTGAGTAAATGTAGCGCATTACTACCCACCTCTGCCAGTGGTGTGAGTTTACATTATTCACCCCAGGGACTTTAGTTATTAGAGAGTTCTGGTCAAACAGTTTTTCACGGGACACATTTCTGGCGTAATTGCACGAGTGCGCCACGGATGAGGGGATACTGCTCCGTTATTGATTTAAATAAAGTCTGATTGTCATTAAAACAGTTAGCTTTGTCTTTTAAAAACGTATTCCACGCCTGTCCTTGCACGCTACACCGCTACAAAAAATATGACGAAGAGAATACGTTGTCGACGGTGAGCCACGTATATAAGACCGCCCACAAAACGGCGCATCCTGAAGCGACTGTCAGAAAGCGACTTGAAGATAATCTATGCAACATTTTGACCAAAAAAACACCATTACATGTTGTGTAGACCACAAGGAAGTGTTTTACATTTAGACCCCTTTAGTGCGCCTTATTAGTATGAAAATAGACAGTGCACCTCATAATCTGGTGCGCCCTATGGTCCTGAAAAATACAATAGTTCGGTCCCAAGCACATGTTTACCCTTTTCTGTGCAGAGTTTAAGAAAGTTAGCTTACACAAACAATTATATGTATTTTTTAAAATGTGGCATCTTTGCCCCGGAGCGTATCATCAATATTAAGTAAGCCCAGCCAAAGTCATCCATGTGGTATAATCACTTGTGACACTTATTTCCATTAGATATGATCATCTGCAGCAAAAAAGCCCTCAGGCATTAACCCGCGGGCGTCATGGTTTACAGCAACAATTAAAGTCCATATTTGCGTGTTCACATGCTTACGAACAAAGATTCATAAAAAAAAAAAAAACCAAAAAAACTTAAATGCTGAGCAAACTATCATTGTCTTTTTAATAAAAAGACGTCAGCCGATAATTGGACTTTAATGTCCCAAATGGCAGCTTGTATACATGGACTTGCATCTACTTACTGGAACGTTTCAGGAACTTCTCACACACCGGGTTTCTCTTAGCAGTATTGTCATTGTACAAACCCCGTTTCCATTTGAGTTGGGAAATTGTGTTCGATGTAAATATAAACGGAATACAATGATTTTCAAATAATTTTCCACCCATATTCAGTTGAATATGCTACAAAAACAACATATTTGATGTTCAAACTGATAAACATTTTTTTTGTTGTTGTTGCAAATAATCATTAACTTTAGAATTTGATGCCAGCAACACGTGACAAAGAAGTTGGGGAATGTGGCAATAAATACTGATAAAGTTGAGGAATGCTCATCAAACACTTATTTGGAACATCCCACAGGTGTGCAAGCTAATTGGGAACAGGTGGGTGCCATGATTGGGTATAAAAACAGCTTCCCAAAAAATGCTCAGTTTTTCACAAGAAAGGATGGGGCGAAGTACACCCGTTTGTCCACAACTGCATGAGCAAATAGTCAAACAGTTTAAGAACAATGTTTCTCAAAGTGAAATTGCAAACAATTTAGGGATTTCAACATCTACGGTCCATAATATCATCAAATGGTTCAGAGAATCTGGAGAAATCACTCCACGTAAGCGGCATGGCCGGAAACTAACATTGAATGACCGTGACCTTCGATCCCCCAGACGGCACTGTATCAAAAACCGACATCAGTCTCTAAAGGATATCACCACATGGGCTCAGGAACATTTCAGAAAACCACTGTCACTAATACATCGCTACATCTGTAAGTGCAAGTTAAAGCTCTACTGTGCAAAGCGAAAGCCATTTATCAACAACATCCAGAAACGCCGCCGGCTTCTCTGGGCCCGAGATCATCTAAAATGGACTGATGCAAAGTGGAAAAGTGTTCTGTGGTCTGACGAGTCCACATTTCAAATTTTTGGGGGAAATATTCAACATCGTGTCATCCGGACCAAAGGGGAAGCCAACCATCCAGACTGTTATCGACGCAAATTTCAAAAGCCAGCATCTGTGATGGTATGGGTGTAACTTACACATCTTTGAAGGCACCATTAATGCTGAAAGGTACATACAGGTTTTGGAACAACATATGCTGCATTCTAAGCACCGTCTTTTTCATGGACGCCCCTACTTATTTCAGCAAGGCAATGCCAATTCAGCACCTGTTACAACAGCGTGGCTTCGTAAAAAAAGAGTGCGGGTACTTTCCTGTCCCACTTGCAGTCCAGACCTGTCCCTCATCGAAAATGTGTGGCGCATTATAAAGCGTAAAATACGACAGCGGAGACCCCGGACTGTTGAACGACTGAAGCTCAACATAAAACAAGAATGGGAAAGAATTCCACTTTCACAGCTTCAACAATTAGTTTCCTCGGTTCCCAAACGTTTATTGAGTGTTGTTAAAAGAAAAGGTGATGTAACACAGTGGTGAGCATGCCCTTTCCGAACTACTTTGGGACGTGTGGCAGCCATGAAATTCTAAGTTGATTATTATTTGCAAACAAAAATAAGGTATATGAATTTGAACACCAAATACCTTGTCTTTGTAGCATATTCAACTGAATATGGGTTGAAAAGGATTTGCAAATCATTGTATTCCGTTTATATTTACATCTAACACAATTTCCCAACTCATATGGAAACGGGGTTTGTATTTGTTAATAACTGGCCATGCTCTTATGTAATAATTTGGGCTGTATCTGAGGATGGCTTTGAAATCTGCTCATGTACCAACCTTGGGAATTAGTACCAAGGAGAAGGTACACACTTAGACTTAGACAAACCTTATTGATCCACAAGGGAAATTGTTCCACACAGTAGCTCAGTTACAAAGGATGGAAAGGGTAAGGATGGAAAGGGCAAGGATGTAAAGGATCGTGCACACAAGGGCACAACATATGTAGTATTTACATATTATATATACAGTATATAATATATACTAATTTATTATATTATTATATTTTATTATATTTGTATACAATATGTACAATATATAACAAATCCCAATTACCATGTACAAATAATCACCAGTCCTGAAAATGATATTGTGTTTAATAAGTGTGCAGGGGTCCCTAATATGGCGTCTTCTGAGTATCCGCCTTCAAGTGATCGAAAGTGTCAATTCAAATTTACTCCCTCGATTTAATAGCTTTTGGATGCAGCAATTAAACGTGTAATTGAATCGATTGCGACAGTCGTCATCAATAACGCATTTATTAACCTCCAATCAATCAGCACTAAAAGATGGAGGCGATGATAGCGGGATGTAAATGTTTGCGCCTCGGTCCTCACAATAAAGAGGGAAGGTGTTACCATGGTAATAGTAGACCAGCACTACCTTGAGCTTTTGATCCACGCACACAATTACAACTACGAAATAGTGTACTTTTTATTCTCAATAAATGCCTTCTGGAAGCCTTTCAGAGTCAATAATACATACTGTAAGTACAAGTGGTTGTCCTTGACTTGCTTTAAGATTTCAATTGGATCAATATTAGAAGGATCATAATAAATAACGGATTAGATTTGTATAGCGCTTTTCGAGACACTCAAAGCGCTGCCTTTATTCATTAACTCCACATTCACACCTTCACGGTGGTAAGCTGCAGGTGCGGCCACAGACGCCCTGGGGTGGACTGACTTCCTCTAAGACCCCCACCAAACATTCATTCACGTTCATGCACCAGTGTGACGTGTGAAAATGGAGCTAACGGTTTTAATGGCATTCAGACTTTACTTAAAGGCCTACTGAAACCCACGACTAGCCACCACACAGTCTGATAGTTTATATATCAATGATGAAATATTAACATTGCAACACATGCCAATACGGCCTTTTTAGTTTACTAAATTGCAATTTTAAATTTCCAGGGAGTTTTCTTGTTGAAAACGTCGCGGAATGATGACGTGTACGCAAGACGTCACGGGTTTTAAGGAAATATGTGCGCTGCACACACACACAGCTAAAAGTCGTCTGCTTTAACCACATAATTACACAGTATTTTGGACATCTGTGTTGCTGAATCTTTTTCAATTTTTTCAATTAATATTGGAAAAGTCACAGTAGAAAGATGGAGTTGGGAAGCTTAAGCATTTAGCCACACAAACACACGGTGATTCCTTGTTTAAAATTCCCGCGGAGGAAGCTTTCCTATGGATCAGAACGGTCAAGCGAACATGGATCCCGACTAAATGTCAACGAGCAGTTTTCGGTGAGGAAATTGTGGTAAAAAGTCGCCACTTACCGGAGATCAGCTGAGTTTGTGCCGTCCATACAGCTGCCGTCGACTTCCCTCAGACACTGGCGTCAACACACCCGTGGACACACTCCTCCGACTATCAGGTACGATGTAACTCACTAAAACACTAGCAACACAATAGAAAAATAAGTAAATGTGTCTAAAAACATCTGAATCCGTCCCAATGCAATCGCCTTTTTTTTTTCTTGATTTTTTTTTTTTCTAGCCCTTCGTGATCAATATCCTCACACACGAATCTTTCATCCTCGCTCAAATTAATGGGGAAATTGTCATTTTCTCGGTCCGAATAGCTCTTTTTGTTGGAGGCTCCCGTTAAAAACAATGTGAGGATGTGAGGAGCCTTCACACGGGTGACGTCATCATCTGGGACTTCCGGTAAAGGCAGGGCTTTTCTATTAGTGACCAAAAGTTGCCAACTTTATCGTCGATGTTCTCTTTCAGCAAAAATATGACAATATCGCGAAATGATCAAGTATGACACATAGAATGGACCTGCTATCCCCGTTTAAATAAGAAAATCTCATTTCAGTAGGCTTTTAAATTAATAACTGAGCAGCATCTCCTCATCCGTGGCTCTCTAGTGCAACATCAACACAGGAAATGTGTCCCGTGAAAAACCGTCCGACCGGAACTCTCTAATAACTAAAGTTTTGTGAGTGAATAATGTAAACTCACTACACCGGTAGTTTTTATCGCTTTTATAGCTAGTCTACTGACAGATATAAGTAAGAACTTTACACTACTTTATATTGTAAATGGCAACAGCGGAGGATGAATGTCCCATAACAAGAAGATAGAGAAACAGAAGAAGCTTATCGGCAATGGCATCACCACGGACTACAATGGCGGACCCACGCACATTTTCAGGACTTATGCAGATCCCAAATACAGATCAGCAGGTACCAGAAGGAAAGAAAAGTTGTTTTTGCATAATATTGCAAAACAAAACTCCAGGTAGCATGTCTGCTAATAGGTGCCATTTTGCGTTCCAAATACACACATCATAATAATACTCGTATGTTTAACGTGCCGACAATCCATCAAGCGGTGTGGCTTCATAGCTTACAGAAGTCGTACTAAAAACATTTTGTCAGATTTTTGAGAGGCGTGTGTAATGTTTTATATTCTCAATGGAACATTTAAAGTGTTGATGTTGTTTACTGCCATCATATCGCAGCCTACACGTATCTCTTATGTATAGCTGCCATCTACTGGTCACACTTGTCATTACACCATGTACCAAATTAAATTGCTTCGAGGTTAGTAAGCACAACCAGAATTATGTCGTACATTAGGCGCACTGACGAAATGAAAGGAATTTAAGTACGCCTTATAGTCTGAAAAATACAGTACTCAAAAATGTCAAAAACTTTTCTTAATTATTTTTATTGCTATATTTGTGAGTAGAAATTACAAATGTCTTTATATAACCATATTTATCACATTATACAATTATAAAACACATTTTAAAATCAATAATTATAATATATATATATATAAGTTTCCATTTACAGCCCCATTATTTACTTTTTACTTTTTTAAATTGATCTCAACTCTGTACACTGCTGCTGGAATTTTAATTTTCATGAAGGAACTCTCCCGAAGGAATCAATAAAGTACTATCTATCTATCTATCTATCTATCTATCTATCTATCTATCTATCTATCTATCCATCCATCCATCCATCCATCCATCCATCCATCCATCCATCCATCCATCCATCCATCCATCCATCCATCCATCCATCCATCCATCCATCCCTCTATCCATCTATCCATCTATCTATCTATCTATCTATCTATCTATCTATCTATCTATCTATCTATCTATCTATCTATCTATCTATCTATCTATCTATCTATCTATCTATCTATCTATCTATCTATCTATCTATCTATCTATCTATCTATCTATCTATCTATCTATCTATCTATCTATCTATCTATCTATCTATTGGGACGGCGTGGCGCAGTGGGAGAGTCGCCGTGCGCAACCCGAGGGTCCCTGGTTCAAATCCCACCTAGTACCAACCTCGTCACGTCCGTTGTGTCCTGAGCAAGACACTTCACCCTTGCTCCTGATGGGTGCTGGTTGGCGCCTTGCATGGCAGCTCCCTCCATCAGTGTGTGAATGTGTGTGTGAATGGGTAAATGTGGAAGTAGTGTCAAAGCGCTTTGAGTACCTTGAAGGTAGAAAAGCGCTATACAAGTACAACCCATTTATCATTTTTAATTGATCTATCTATCTATCTATCTAATAAGCCATAAGATGACAGAAAATTAAAAATGACGACAAAGAATTAGTGAGCTCACCGTCTTACACGCTACGCCACCTTTTTTTTGGCATTTATTTGACTGTCCTGTAATGTCAGACTGTTGACAAAATTGGCCTCTGTTTCACCTGCCAAAAGTTGCACTTGATTCCGTAAAAATGCAAAATGAGGCCTCGAGTGAGTAAGTGTTGGCAATGTTCACAATACCTGCCCGAATATCGTGTAAAAGGTCCGCCCTGTCCTATGTTGTTACAAAAATAAAAATATAGGGAGCCAGTCACAGCGCTGATGTGGAAGTAGGTCTTAAACATCACATTTGCATGTTTATTTTGGGAGCCTTATTAGCATTGGCAAACATGAACATCCTGCAGAACGGAGGAGCAGAAGGTAGAACGAGAGAGAAAAAGAAGAAAGGCAAAAAGGACATGTTTTATGAGAAAAGTCAAAGATTTGGTGTGGAAGACTACGCTTTTAATGAATGATTCAATGATGACGGGAGGACTTTATTCATAAAAATGCATTTTCTCAATTTCTTTATCATTTTCCCCAACAAATGTATTCAAAATAGGGGCCGGCAAGTACATGTCTGATTGTTTTTGAAATATGTTTTAAGGATTTATACAATGTGTTTTTTTTGTCAGGATTCAAATGTTTTATTATTTACTATTTTCTTAATTTGAAACGCCACTGAAAATATGTTGCGGTTAAGATGTCCACTCGTGGTGATATCAGATTTAGCAATGGTTTACAGCAGTGGTTCTCAAATGGGGGTACATGTACCCCTGGGGGTACTTGAAGGTATGCCAAGGGGTACGTGAGATTTTTTTTTAAATATTCTAAAAATAGCAACAATTCAAAAATCCTTTATAAATATATTTAATGACTAATACTTTAAGGGCACTTTAAGTTGATGATTACTTCTATGTGTAGAAATCTTTATTTAGAATTGAATCACTTGTTTATTTTTCAACAAGTTTTTAGTTATTTTTATATCTTTTTTTCCAAATGGGACGGCGTGGCGCAGTGGGAGAGTGGCCGTGCGCAACCCGAGCGTCCCTGGTTCAATTCCCACCTAGTACCAACTTCGTCACGTCCGTTGTGTCCTGAGCAAGACACTTCACCCTTGATCCTGATGGGTGCTGGTTGGCGCCTTGCATGGCAGCTCCCTCCATCAGTGTGTGAATGTGTGTGTGAATGTGGAAGTAGTGTCAAAGCGCTTTGAGTACCTTGAAGGTAGAAAAGCGCTATACAAGTACAACCCATTTATTTATTTATTTATAAATAATTCAAGAAAGACCACTACAAATGAGCAATATTTTGCACTGTTATACAATTTAATAAATCAGCAACTGATGACATAGTGCTGTATTTTACTTCTTTATCTCTTTTTTTCAACCGAAAATGCTTTGCTCTGATTAGGGGGTACTTGAATTAAAAAAATGTTCACAGGGGGCACATCACTGAAAAAATGTTGAGAACCAATGGCTTACAGGGTTAATGTAGCTGGCTTCTCTTTCTTCCCCTCTATTTATCTGCTTTCTTTTGTATTTCAAGTTATCATTACATATATGTAATGTTGCATTTGAACAACTGTATTGTTGGTGACTGAGGTAAATTGTTATTTTTCATTATCAATAGTGCTATTTCTATTGCTATTGCTCCATTTGTAGTGTAATAATGTTCCTTGTCATTTCTGTATGATTTATTTCACTAACTGCTGCTTTGCTGTCACTTTTACTAACATATTTTGTATCACTATCACATATCGTATTTGCTGATGTTGTTCTATTGTTGTTGTTGTTATTGTTGTGTTTGCTGTTGTCGTCTCTCTGTCTTATCCCCCTCTTGTCCCCAAAAGTAACCCCTCTATCTTCCTTTTTTTTCTCTTTCTATCCCCTCCTGCTCTGGCCCGGCTGCACCAAATGATAATATAAATATATTTAATAAAGTCGAATACAAATAAGGCAACAAGAGAAGTATCCTACACTTCTCTTTTGTAAAATAAATTTGCACAGCCATCTACATCAACAATATGATTTGCCTGAGAAGCTAGACTATTACAAAAAAAAAAAAAAAAGATTTAGCATGGGTAAAGCCAAGCAAATCATTTCTAATAATCTATTATGGAGGGTGGTAAATATTTGAGGTCATTAGGAAATGTAAAAAAAAACGACTTAAGTCAAAGTACCAATGATTGTCACACACACACTAGCTGTGGTGAGATTTGTCCTCTGCATTCGACCCATCCCCTTGATCACCCCCTGGGAGGTGAGGGGAACAGTGGGCAGCAGGGGTGCCGCGCCCGGGAATCATTTATGGTGATTTAACCCCCAATTCCAACTCTTGATGCTGAGTGCCGAGCAGGGAGGTAATGGGTCCCATTTTTTTATAGTCTTTGGTATGACTCGGCCGGGGTTTGAACTCACAACCTACCGATCTCAGGGCGGACACTCTAACCACTAGACCACTGAGTAGGTGCCTAGAGACATGCCCAAGTGAGCGGACGAGCACCGAGTTAAACACTTACTTAAAGGCCTACTGAAATGAGATGTTCTTATTTAAACGGGGATAGCAGGTCCATTCTATGTGTCATACTTGATCATTTCGCGATATTGCCATATTTTTGCTGAAAGGATTTAGTAGAGAACATCCACGATAAAGTTCGCAACTTTCGGTGTTAAGAGAAAAGCCCTGCCTCTACCGGAAGTCGCAGACGATGACGTCACCCGTGTGGGGGCACCTCACATATTCACATTATTTTTTAATGGGAGCCTTCAACAAAAAGTGCTATTCGGACCGAAAAAAACCATTTGTGTTTGAAGATATTGATAGCGACGGACTAGAAAAAAAAAAAGATTAAAAAAAATAAGTTAAAAAAAACAAACCGCGATTGCATTGGGACGGATTCCGATGTTTTTAGACACATTTAGTAGGATAATTCTGGGAAATCCCTTATCTTTCTATTGTGTTGCTAGTGCTTTAGTGAGTTAAATAGTACCTGATAGTCGGAAGGGTGTGTCCACGGGTGTCTTGATGCAGGGGAGTCGACGGCAGCTATGGACGACACAAGCTCAGCTTTTCTCCGGTAAGAACTGACTTTTTAACCACAATTTTCTCACCGAAACCTGCTGGTTGACATGTGGTCTGGATCCATGTTCTCTTAACCGCGCTGTGATCCATAGGAAAGTTTCACCTCCAGGAATTTTAAACAAGGAATCACCGTGTGTGTGTGTGGCTAAAGGCTAAAGCTTCCCAACTCCATCTTTCTACTGTGACTTTTCCAATATTAATTGAAAAAATTGCAAAAGATTCAGCAACACAGATGTCCAAAATACTGTGTAATTATGCGGTTAAAGCAGACGACTTTTAGCTGTGTGTGTGTGCAGCGCACATATTTCCTTAAAACCCGTGACGTCTTGCGTACACGTCATCATTACACGACGTTTTCAAGAAAAAACTACTGGGAAATTTAAAATTGTAATTTAGTAAACTAAAAATGCCGTATTAGCATGTGTTGCAATGTTAATATTTCATCATTGATATAAAAACTATCAGACTGCGTGGTCGGTAGTAGTGGGTTTCAGTAGGCCTTTAAACCCATGCATTTATTTTTCCCTTCCCCCATAGCTTGGCTCTTTAAGTGTTATGAGAGGTTTCCACTATTAAGCACACTTCTTCCCCTCCTTCAGCTTCTAATCTTGTGTTTTTGAAGTGATGCATTTTTAAAGATGGAGACCATGCCTGATGGAAGCATTGGTTAATTAGGTCGCCGCCAGATGGAGTGGATATGCAGAGAAGGTCCAAAGCAGCAACGTGTGTCCGCTCATTAAAAGAGTGTAAATATATAGATTCCCTGCATGCATCTCACATCTGTAGGAGGCATATTCAACTTGCTTCTTTCTGGCAATAACGCTCAAGGTGAACTTTGGAGGAGACAGGACTGGCAGAAGTTAATTCATGCAATTTTTTTAAACTTGTTTTGATACATCTTTTAACTGCTAAAAAGCTGTAAATATTCAACCAATAACCCTGCTTGATGGGTATATGTTTAGTCACGGTTGCTGGGAGGCCACATTCTATATTCTCCTTCAGTGCATAGTTATGGGTTATTTAGGCTACCGTATTTCTTTGAAATGCCGCCGGGCATGTAATATGTGCATGCCTTGAACTACCGCCGGGTCAAACTTGCTCCCCAAAATTATTAGCGCACGCTTACAATTACCGCCCGGGTCAAATTCGCAACGTCACAAGTGACGCTTCCCTTGTCGTAATTTTCAAAATGGCGGAGGTGGCAATCTTTACCACTCAAAGAGCCATTTTGACTCAATTCACAACGACAAAGGGAGCCGCAAAACTCTCTTGGAATGTATAATGGTATTACACAGCATAAGGAGTTTTTTTGCTTGTACTGTTGTGTAAACCAGGGGTCTTGTTCATCAGTCACACCGGTTACACTGAAGGTTATGATATAAAGAACTTTAATACTCTTACTGATATGTACTACACTGTGAACCCACACCAAACAGGAATGACAAACACATTTCTGGAGAACATCGGCTCTGTAACACATTAAAAACGCAACATAACAATTACCCAGAATGCATTGCATCCATGACTCTTACTGCTTATATTATTCACCCCGCTAGCACCACCCCCCTGCGTCGGTTAATGGTGGGCGGGGATTGGTGCTACCGGGGTGTATAATATAAGCAGTAAGATTCATGGATGCAATGCATTCTGGGCAATTGCTATGTTGCGTTTACAATGTATTACAGAGCCGATGTTCTCCAGAAATGTGTTTGTCATTCTTGTTTGGTGTGGGTTCACAGTGTGGCACATATTAGTAAGAGTGTTAAAGTTGTTTTTATCACAACCTTCAGTGTAACTTGTATCACCCAGTATGCCTTCCAATCTCGTCCGTGTGACGATAGAAGCAGCGAAATGCATGCGTCAATTGAAGGATATTCCAAGCCTTCAATGCGTAAAAATAATAATCATAATAACGTTGATTTATATTAAATGTACTCTTCATGATAGTATCCTCACATCACACTCTATTTTTTACTGCATGCCATTGGTAAGCGCAGGGGTGAGAAGAGGTTTTAAAGTTATTAGCGCCTGCTTACTAATACCGCATGCCTTGAATAGGCGAGGGAGTGAGAAGAGGTTTTAAATTAATTAGCGCCCCGGCGGCTAGTCAAGGAAATACGGTAATTTCAGAAACTCTACATTGTCCACAGTTGTAGATGTGAGTATGAATGGTCAATACCCTGCCTCTTGCCCAACGTCAGACATCTACACCAACCCCTGAATTAACCCTAATTCAGGGGTTGGCAAATAAAAATGTTGACACCATATTGGACCAAAAATACAAAAAAAAAATCTGTCTGGAGCCGCAAAAAATGAAAAGCCGTACATAAGTGTTATAATGAAGGCAACACATGACGTAAGAGTCTATATTAGCTATATTAGCCTACTATCAAAATGTGTCGCAGGCTGAAGCAAATCTTTGTTGACAGAAATGGCCACACATTTATACAACATTAGAAACCATTAGTAAATCAGAGGCTACTCAGAAGGTGAGATAACTCCTGGAAATTACTGGCTTTTAAAAAAGGTATACATGTGTGTGTCCAAGTTAAAGGAAACGGCAGGCTTCTTCTTCTAGGTGTATTACAATCTTTGGCAAGCGAGGAAATATTTGCTGTGGTCTGGAACAACATGGCACACAAACAAGTATCAGAAATGCAGCCAATATTACATACAGACATGCACAACTAAATTATAGACAAAGAGGATAAAAGTAAAGGGTATTAAAGGAGCTCAAATGTACCTACAAATGAGGCACAATGATGCAATATGTACATACAGCTAACCTAAATAGCATGTTAGCATGGATTAGCTTGCCGTCATGCACTGACCAAATATGCCTGAGTAGCACTCCAACGAGTCACAAATATCAACAAAGTGCAGCCTTGTGGATTCCCACACAGTATAAAACTTTTGGTGGACAAAATAAGACAAAGAAGGAGTGGAAGATTTTACATGTACACAAACTGTTGCCTCACAGTCCACACTATGGGGAGTTCAAGAACCCCCAAAGTTAGTAGGACAAAACGGTGTTCATACGCACAAACATATTCAACAGTGGGCTTTTAACAATTGGGAAGATTTGTGTCATTTTTGTCCTCAAACAAAATACATATTAAAACAAAGAAAAAAAATTCTCCCCCCATCTTTTTCCATTTTCAATCCTTTTTTAAAAATGCTCCAAAGAGCCACTAGGGCGGTACAAAAGAGCCGAAGATTGCCCAAATTAGATAATGAATAAAAGGAGGGTTTGACATTCCACGCATGAGCAAGCAAGATGGCTATCAATGCAACGACAAGCCGATTTGGATCTGATCGCTTGTATTTTGCTCCATTGGTGTCAATGTGAAGAAATGTTTCCAAAGCAGATCCAGTTTGTTTGTGTGGATCAGCGACTCAGCTGAAGCTAATGCGGCCAAAGCATCTCTGATCCCTCAGTTAGTGGTTGAGGCGATTATGGACTTTCAGTTCGTTTGGTTGCATACATAGTGTGTGTATGTATGTATGTGTGTGTGTGTGTGTGTGTGTGTGTGTGTGTGTGTATTTGCTAGGATTTTGGACAATTTGTCCGAAAAGCACTCACCTGCAGTGTCGATGGACCCCGGCTACAGTTTCAATGATAGAACACTCCCCCTCGTTTAGGCAAAAGGCCAAGTCCTTATCGTCGATGCAAGGTTTGAAGACCTCTGAGCGCAGGTTAGGCTGTGTTGGGGCCATAGCTGAAAGAAACACAAGAACAAGTTAGCATGTAAAATATGTTGTAGTTCAGCTGCATCTTTCTGCAAGGGCACCTTTCTTCAGTTTACTGCATCGTGCAAAGACTACACTAGAGCTTTGTCGTTAAATCTCACAGGCTAAAGAGCGGAGTGCTGGTAAATAAGTTCAGTCTTTCAGTCTTCCATCCATCCATCCATCTTCTTCCGCTTATCCGAGGTCGGGTCGCGGGGGCAGCAGCCTAAGACGGCAAGCCCAGACTTCCCTCTCCCCAGCCACTTCGTCTAGCTCTTCCCGGGGGATCCCGAAGCGTTCCCAGGCCAGCCGGAAGACATAGTCTTCCCAACGTGTCCTGGGTCTTCCTCGTGGCCTCCTACCAGTTTGACGTGCCCTAAATACCTCCCTTGGGAGGCGTTCAGGTGGCATCCTGACCAGATGCCCGAACCACCTCATCTGGCTCCTCTCGATGTGGAGGAGCAGCAGCTTTACTTTTAGCTCCTCCCAGATGGCAGAGCTTCTCACCCTATCTCTAAGGGAGAGCCATGCCACCCGGCGGAGGAAACCCATTTCAGCCGCTTGTACCCGTGATCTTATCCTTTAGGTCATAACCCAAAGATCATGACCATAGGTGAGGACGGGAACGTATATCGACCGGTAAATTGAGAGCTTTGCCTTCC
>NC_084618.1:71140432-71155432 GCF_033978795.1 Nerophis ophidion
AAATAAACAAGTGATTCAATTATAAATACAGATTTTGTCACACCTGGGTGAAGTCTGGTCTGGGTTTCGTCTGATTTCATGTTTTGTCATTTCCTGTTTTATTTTGAAATACTGACTCTCCCTCTCGTTTCAGATCACTTGCCTTTCCTGATTGCCTGATTTTGGTGGTATAGCTCGGTTGGTAGAGCGGCCGTGCCAGCAACTTGAGGGTTGCAGATTCAAATCCCGCTTCAGCCATCCTAGTCACTGCCGTTGTGTCCTTGGGCAAGACACTTTACCCACCTGCTCCCAGTGCCACCCACACTGGTTTAAATGTAAAAAAAAATTACATATTGGGTTTCACTATGTAAAGCGCTCTGAGTCACTAGAGAAAAAGCGCTATAGAAATATAATTCACTTCACTTCAAATTTTGTCCACATGTGTCACCCACCCTCATGTGTATAAATGTCTCCTCGTCCTTCTGTCCTATGCCAGAGTCTTTTCGTACCTTTTGTGCAAACCTCCAGCGATGCATGTTCACAGCCATCGCCACGTTCTATGTACCCTTTTCGTCAGGTAAGATTAGTCGTACTGGCATTGCCTTCCTTGGAGCGCCTTTTGTTGTATTTTGCATTTTGTTCTCTTTGCACCTTTTTTCCCTCCGCTGCTGGAGGGTTTTGAGTTCCTTGAGATTTTGTCCTTTGTCACCGATTCTGTCCATAACTTTTATGGACAGAATTTCTAGGCGCAGTCAAGGCGTTGAGGGGATCCGGTTTGGTGACCGCAGGATTAGGTCTCTGCTTTTTGCAGATGATGTGGTCCTGATGGCTTCAGTGTGAAGCGGCCGGAATGAGAATCAGCACCTCCAAGTCCGAGTCCATGGTTCTCGCCCGGAAAAGGGTGGAGTGCCATCTCCGGGTTGGGGAGGAGACCCTGCCCCAAGTGGAGGAGTTCAAGTACCTAGGAGTCTTGTTCACGAGTGAGGGAAGAGTGGATCGTGAGATTGACAGGCGGATCGGTGCGGCGTCTTCAGTAATGCGGACGTTGTACCGATCCGTTGTGGTGAAGAAGGAGCTGAGCCGGAAGGCAAAGCTCTCCATTTACCGGTCGATCTACGTTCCCATCCTCACCTATGGTCATGAGCTTTGGGTCATGACCGAAAGGATAAGATCACGGGTACAAGCGGCCGAAATGAGTTTCCTCCGCCGGGTGGCGGGGCTCTCCCTTAGAGATAGGGTGAGAAGCTCTGTCATCCGGGAGGAACTCAAAGTAAAGCCGCTGCTCCTCCACATCGAGAGGAGCCAGATGAGGTGGTTCGGGCATCTGGTCAGGATGCCACCCGAACGCCTCCCTAGGGAGGTGTTTAGGGCACGTCCAACCAGTATGAGGCCACGGAGAAGACCCAGGACACGTTGGGAAGACTATGTCTCCCGGCTGGCCTGGGAACGCCTCGGGATCCCCCGGGAAGAGCTAGACGAAGTGGCTGGGGAGAGGGAAGTCTGGGTTTCCCTGCTTAGGCTGTTGCCCCCGCGACCCGACCTCGGATAAGCGGAAGATGATGAATGGATGGATGGATGAGATTTTGTTAGTGTTTAGGTTAGGTAAGCCTGTTAAGTTTCACCCCTTTTGGACCCTTTCCCTTGTTCGAAATAAATCTTTGTTTTCAAACTCCTGCATCTGTGTCCAGAGTCCTGTTCAAGTCGTGACAGATTTCTACACATAGAAGTAATCATCAACTTACAGTGCCCTCTTTGGGGATTGTAATAGAGATCACAGTTTATGAAATTACATTCATATTATGTTGAAGTATTATTCAATAAATATATTCATAAAAGATTTGAATTGTTGCTATATTTGGAATATTTAAAAAAAAATCTCACGTACCCCTTGGCATACCTTCAAGTACCTCCAGGGGTACGTGTACCGCCATTTGAGAACCACTTCCATACTGAATGCATTCTTGACTTGCTGCCTTTCAATCACCAATACCAAAACAGTAACACGTCAAAATGTCAAGCGGGTGAAGCAGCAATATGTTGAAAACATATCACATAAACAACACAGCGACGGGCCTTGTGATGTGTACTTAATTCCCTGGTGTGGTTTGACCCTGAGCGCCTCTTACAACATCATGACATCCCTCAGCACTGCAATGCAGAGAGACGCTCTAAGTGATATACAGTGGGGCGAAAAAGTATTTAGTCAGCCACCGATTGTGCAAGTTCTCCCACTTAAAATGATGACAGAGGTCTGTAATTTTCATCATAGGTACACTTCAACTGTGAGAGACAGAATGTGGAAAAAAAATCCAGGAATTCACATTGTAGGAATTCTAAAGAATTTGTAAATTATGGTGGAAAATAAGTATTTGGTCAACCATTCTAAGCTCTCACTGACAGAAGGAGGTTTTGGCTCACAATCTCATGATACATGGCCCCATTCATTCTTTCCTTAACACGGATCAATCGTCCTGTCCCCTTAGCAGAAAAACAGCCCAAAGCATGATGTTTCCACCCCCATGCTTCACAGTAGGTATGGTGTTCTTGGGATGCAACTCAGTATTCTTTTTCCTCCAAACACGACGAGTTGAGTTTATACCAAAATGGATACATGGATGATACAGCAGAGGATTGGGAGAATGTCATGTGGTCAGATGAAACCAAAATAGAACTTTTGGCCGGTGGTCGGCGGTGTGGTTGGGGCGGGGGGTGTGGTTAAGAGGGGTGGCGTATAATTCACAAACTCAAGTATTTCATATCTATCTCTCTCTCTATATATATATATCTTTATATATATATATATATATATATATATATATATATATATACATATATAAATGGGTTGTACTTGTATAGCGCTTTTCTACCTTCAAGGTACTCAAAGCGCTTTGACACTACTTCCACATTTACCCATTCACACACACATTCACACACTGATGGAGGGAGCTGCCATGCAAGGCGCTAACCAGCACCCATCAGGAGCAAGGGTGAAGTGTCTTGCTCAGGACACAACGGACGTGACGAGGTTGGTCCTAGGTGGGATTTGAACTAGGGACCCTCGGGTTGCGCACGGCCACGCCGTATCCATCCATCCATTTTCTACCACTTATTCCCTTTTGAGGTCGCGGGGGGCGCTGGCGCCTATCTCAGCTACAATCGGGCGTAAGGAGGGGTACACCCTGGACATGTCGCCACCTCATCGCAGGGCCTACATATACATATATATGTATGAAATACTTGACTTTCAGTGAATTCTAGCTATATTTATTTATTTTATTATATATATAAATAAAAGAAATAGTTGAATTTCCGACGGCACCTATCAAATACACAGTAATAAAAACACAGTTGTTATACTAACTGTTCTGTGCTTGCTTGTTACTAAAAAAAAAAAACAACAACACTTACCTTTCACTATTTGAGTAACTTTTGTTCTGCCATTTGCGACAGGACGATTGATCCGTGTTAAGGAAAGAATGAATGGGGCCATGTATCGAGAGATTTTGAGGCAAAACTTTGAATGGTTGACCAAATACTTATTTTCCACCATAATTTACAAATAAATTCCTACAATGTGAATTCCTGTATTTTTTTTCCACATTCTGTCTGTGTACCTATGATGAAAATTACAGACCTCTGTCATCATTTTAAGTGGGAGAACTTGCACAATCGGTGGCTGACTAAATACTTTTTTGCCCCACTGTATGCACTGCTGCCAGGCCAACACTATTATGGTGAGTTAGCTCATTGAGCTACATGCTATCGGATGCAGATGCACAGGTGCAGAGATAGCGTCGTAGTGTAGCACTGCAAATTGGATTGACTGGTATTACTTGCAATACCTAGACATCACGATTGGATTACGCATTCTCCTTTTCATCGGTTTATATCATCCGTCTGAGCGCCATTTTCAACATTCCAGGCACCGATATTTTCCCTAATTGCCATTCCGCGCCCGCGCCGATCATCTGGCACGCATTTGAACGGCCACGCTGCCTTGCGTGTTGGCCGCTGGCCGCCTCTCGACAGATGCTCTCGCCAACGATCACTCGTGGCGAAATAAAAACACAGTAATCTGTTTGTTGCGCCCCAGTGTCTCGTTCAATCTGTGTTTTGTTTATGGCCATTGATCGATCAATCTGGGGCTCGTGATGTAAGGCCCGAGAGATGATGAGAGATCAGATGGAACACAAAAAGTGATGTATGTTGCTTCTGGGACCCAATACTTGCTGTGTGAGAGTAAACAGGACTATCTAAATCACCGTGTGGCGTTTATATGGAATATGCAAATTTGAGAACGGTGTGCAACTACAAAAAGACGATCGTATCACATCCAACACAAGTTCTACAGTCGAACTCCTCAAATCTAGCAATCCCTCTCAAATGTGAGAAAGATATTAATTAAAAACACCTATAGTGGTTGTAACAGTATAGAACTACAAACCCCGTTTCCATATGAGCTGGGAAATTGTGTTAGTTGTAAATATAAAAGGAATACAATTTGCAAATCCTTTTCAACCCATATTCAATTGAATGCACTACAAAGACAAGATATTTGATGTTTAAACTCATAAACAGTTTTTTTTTTTTGCAAATAATAATTAACTTTGAATTTCATGGCTGCAACACGTGCCAAAGTAGTAGGGAAAGGGCATGTTCACCACTGTGTTACGTCACCTTTTCTTTTAACAACACTCAATAAACGTTTGGGAACTGAGGAAACTAATTGTTGAAAATTTGAAAGTGGAATTCTTTCCCATTCTTGTTTGATGTTGAGCTTCAGTCGTTCAACAGTCCGGGGTCTCCGCTGTCGTATTTTACGCTTCATAATGCGCCACACATTTTTGATGGGAGACATGACTGGACTGCAGGCGGGACAGGAAAGTACCAACATTCTGTTTTTACCAAACCACACTGTTGTAACAGGTGCTGAATGTGGTTGTCTTCCTGAAATAAGCAGGGGCGTCCATGAAAAAGATGGCAGCATATGTTGTTCCAAAACCTGTATTCAGCATTAATGGTGCCTTCACAGATGTGTAAGTTACCCATGCCTTGGGCATTAATGCACCCCCATATCATCACAGATGTTGGCTTTTGAACTTTGCGTCGAAAACAGTCTGGATGGTTCACTTCCCCTTTGGTCTGGATGTCACAATGTTGAATATTTCAAGAAACAATTTGAAATGTGGACTCGTCAGACCACAGAATACTTTTCCACTTTGTATCATTAGATGATCTCGGACCCAGACAAACCGGCGATGTTTCTGGATGTTGTTGATAAATGGCTTTCGCTTTGCATCGTAGAAGTTTAACTTGCACTTACAGATGTAGCGACGCACTGTATTTAGTGACAGTGGTTTTCTGAAGTGTTCCTGAGCCCATGTGGTGATATCCTTAAGAGATTGATGTCGGTTTTTGATACAGTGCCGTTTGAGTGATCGAAGGTCACGGCCTTTCAATGTTGGTTTCCAGCCATGCCGAATACGTGGAGTGATTTCTCCAGATTCTCTGAACCTTTTGATGATATTATGGACCGTAGATGTTGAAATCCCTACATTTCTTGCAATTGCACTTTGACAAATGTTGTTCTTAAACTGTTTGACTATTTGCTCACACAGTTGTGGACAAAGGGGTGTACCTCGCCCCATCCTTTCTTGTGAAAGACTGAGCATTTTTTGGGAAGCTGTTTTTATACCCAATCATGGCACCCACCTGTTCCCAATTAGCCTGCACACCTGTGGGATGTTCCAAATAAGTGTTTGATGAGCATTCCTCAACTTTATCAGTATTTATTGCCACCTTTCCCAACTTCGTTGTCACGTGTTGCTGGCATCAAATTCTAAAGTAAATGATTATTTGTTTATCATTTTGAACATCAAATATCTTGTCTTTGTAGTGCATTCTATTGAATATGGTTTGAAAATGATTTGCAAATCATTGTATTCTGTTTATATTTACATCTAACACAATTTCCCAATGCTTATGGAAACAGGGTTTGTATTTCAAACTAAAGTAAGTTAGCATAATGTTCCAACAGAATAAAAGTGGCCCGGTTGGTAGAGTGGCCTTGGCATTAACTTGATGATTCCAGGTTCGATCCCCTCTCCTGCCATCCTAGTCACTGCCATTGTGTCCTTGGGCAAGACACTTTACCCACCTGCTCCCAGTGCCACTCACACTGGTTTAAAAATGTAACTGAGATATTGGGTTTCACTATGTAAAGCGCTTTGAGTCACTACAGAAAAGCGCTATATAAATATAATTCACTTCGCATGTCATATTGAGAAACGATTCAAATTGTTTGGTTACAAACTGGCTCTCTTTCGGATACTTATGAGGATTGAAACATAAAAGCTAGTCACTAATGGTAAAGAAGTGATTCCAGAGCGAGGCCACCACAGCTGCTCACTGCTCCCCTCACTTCCCAGGGGGTGGAACAAGGGGATGGATCAAATGCAGAGGGTAATTTCACCACACCTAGTGTGTGTGTGACTAATAGTGGTAACTAATAGTGGTAATAATTTTTTTTTTTTTAAATGAGAAACACTATTTCTTCTACTACAATATAGTCTAAAGTCATCTACATTTTTCAAGATAGAACAAAGGGATAACATCTGATGTACACTGTTACTAGTTTAGACCAAGGATAAGGAAAACAGACCTCTACTCACTAGAAATTAAAGATGTCTGATAATATCGGACTGTCGATATCGGCTGATAAATGCTTTAAAATGTAATATCGGAAATGTTCTGTATCGGTTTAAAAAAAAGTATAATTTATGACTTTTTAAAACACCGCTACACAGAGTGGTACACGGATGTAGGGAGAAGTACAGAGCGCCAACAAACCTTAAAGGCACCGTCTTTGCGTGCAGGCCCAGTCATATAATATCTTCAGCTTTTTACACACACAAGTGAATGCAACGCATACTTGGTCAACAGCCATACAGGTCACACTGAGGGTGGGCGTATAAACAACTTTAACACTGTTGTAAATATGCGCCACATTGTGAACCCACACCAAACAAGAATGACAAACACATGTCAGGAGAACAACAGCACTGTAAAACAACATAAACACTACGTAAACACAACAGAACAAATACCCACAACCCCTTGCAGCACCAACTCTTCCGGGACGCTACAGTATACATCACCCGCTACCCCCTACCACCCCCCACCAAACCTGCCCACCTCAACCTCCGCATGCTCTCTCCCGGAGAGCATGTCCCAAATTCCAAGCTGCTGTTTTGAGTCATGTTTAAAAAAATAAAGCACTTTGTGACATCAATAAAAAATATAGCAGTTTTTTTCCATAACTTGGGTTATTTTGGAAAACCTTGTTACATTGTTAAATGCATCACAACAAAATTAGGCATGTATAGACCGGTATCGGTTGATAACAGAATCGGTAATTGAGAGTTGGACAATATCGTAATATCGGCAAAAAAGCCATTATCGGACATCTCTTCTAGAAATGATAATGTTTAGTGTGGTAACCATTGCTTGAAGACATGTTGACGTTATTGCATTATTTCCATTTCCTTTCTATATATATATCTTTTTTTTAATTTGAAAATTCCAAGTCTGATGTTGCCAGTTAATACAAAAATGATTTGCAATTCATTTTCAACTTATATTCAATTGAATAGACTGCAAAGACAAGATACTAAACGTTGAAACTAGTAAATGTTATTTTTTTGCAAATATTAGCTCATTTGGAATTTGATGCCTGCAACATGTTTCAAGTAAGCTGCCACAAGTGGCAAAAAAGACTGAGAAAGTTGATCATCAAACATCTGGTTTTGGGTTTTGTAGATGAAAAGTGAGCCACATTTATGGAAAATAGACATTACTTGAAAGTTAATCCAAAAAAAAATAACAACGGAACAAAATTACAATAAAGGACATTGTGTATTAAATGCTGACTGGAAAAAGTCCAAATTTGAAGTGTCTGAGTGAACATTTGATGTGAATCCTTTAACTGATCTTCAACTAAATATATGTCTAACCAATGAAATTGGGACATTAATTTTAAATAGAAGGGGTCCTAGGATGGACCCCTGGGAAACAGCATATGTGATATAGACTAAAGAAAAGCAAAAAGAACTTGTACTTACGAAAACGTTAGACTTTTTGTGTGTTAACCGTTGCTTGAAAAGACATTGGACACATTTTAGTATGTTGATTTTTTTTTCTCTATCAATCTAAATTTTTAAATTAAGATATTTTAAGACCCAATTACCAGTGTGGCTAATTATTGAGACGGACGTGGATGAGGATGGAGTGCAGAAGTACACCAGTGTTGATAAGCGAAAGGTTAAAGGAAGCTATAAACAATACCTATAATTACTTTTTTGACATTTCGCCATTTTTTTGCTTATATTAGATTCAAAATAATAGAAAGATCTCTCTGTATGATGCAGTGCACGTCTACACCACCACAACCTCAATGATAGAAATATTGGTATTTTCATACGCTGAACGGGTCGATTACATTATTATTGATGTTCTATTAGATTGTAATGTTTTGCCAACGAGCGTTATCAGGAGAAGGTTTTGACAAATTCCCTCAAATCCCACAAGAGAGCATTAAAATGGTTTCCTATTCAAAGATGCTTTAACGTTAATAATAGAAAAAAAGTGTGCGTGTCTGCGGCAATAATTGTCACGGCGTTTTGAGTCCCTCTTTGCTTTTATCTCGACAGCAGACGCAGCAGCAGTGACCACATTAGGTATGCAATAAACAGCCCCTTTGTGCTTGTTATGTTGGGTCATTGTTTTTTTAAGATAGGCACAGAAAAAGAGATTTTGCACCAAAAGAAAATGTTGATTTTTACACACAGTTGTCTGATATAATTGTATTTGAACAGTATACTGTAGGTTAAGGGTCCCCAAACTAAGGATCCGTCTCGCCAGTGTCCACAATCTGGTCTGTGGGACTACATATATATATATATATATATATATATTCACAGATAAGTTAAACAATACCTTTTTATAAATGGACAGCCACCATATGTAAGCCACTTAACATATGTGAAGACCTTGTGCTGCAAAATGCCGTTCATGTCGCCTACACAAAAATAAATCAGCGCTGTCATCTGAAAGGGTAAATAAACTTCTTTGTTTGAGCAACTGGTTAAACTAAGTAAAAGTAAATGCAGATGTAACACATACATATATACGTATACATACATATACACATTCACATTTACATACATATATGTACACACATACATGTATATATATACATATACACGTACATACATACATATACATATATATATATATGTATATATATATACATATATATATATATATATATATATATATATATATATATATATATATATATATATATATATATATATATACATAAACACATGTATATACATACATATATACCCATACACACACATATATATATAAATACACATATATATATATATGTGTATATATATATATATATATATATACAGTATATACATACACACACACATACACATTCACACACCACATATAAATATATATATATATATACATACACACAGACATATATACACAGACACATATATATGTATATGTATATACACACATATATATATATATACATATATATACACATACAGTCTACATATATACACACAGTATATACATACACACACAGACATATATACACAGACACATAAATATATGTGTATAAATATGTATATACACACACATATATATGTATATGTATATACACACATATATATACATATACACATATATATACTCTATATATGTATATATACACACATTTACACACATAAATACACACATATATATGTATATACACACATATATACACAAATATGTATGTATATACACATATATATACATACATATATAGACATATATACACATACACATATATATATATGTGTATATATATATATATATATATATATATATATATATATATATATATACACACACACATACACACATACATATGTATACATAAATATACATACATACATACATATATATATGTATACACACACCTATATATACACACATATACAGCATGTGTGTATATACATTAATGTGTGTGTATATATACACACACACACACACACACATAGATAGCACAGCCCCAGGCCAAATTATTTTAAACCAATGTGTCCCCTGAGTCAAAAAGAGTAGATAATATCACTTCTTAAATAGTTGCAAGACTTCCTCTCCAACGCTTCACCTGTCTGCTCCACTTACGGTGTTACAGCCTTCCTCTTTGATTAATCATGTATTATCATTTTTGGTAGCGGGGCAGGAAGTAAGCTGAAGAAGGTTGTGGGGCAACGAGCAACACAGCACTTTGGGAATGGATGACGCGGTAAATCTAATCTGAACCTTAAATCTTAAACAAAAAATGTTACCAATTTATTTGTCCAACTGTCTCCTAATCCTCCTATTAAATTCATCATGGATGTTAGGAAGTAAAGCTACCGCTGGTCGGGGGGCTAGCAGTGACACAGCATTTGGGAACGGATGATGATGTATGATGTTGTAGTCACAAAAAAATAAAAAAATAAAAGATCTATCCCGGCTTGAAGGCACATTTTGGCAGCACCTTGTTGGACGTTCACAGCCAGAGGGGAGCGAGGCTGTCAGTTCCACCTTAAATTAAACACGTTATGGCATTTTCTTCCCGAGGAGCTGATCAATCAAATGGGCTGAGCTTTCTTCACTATAATACAAACCTGGACAACATCAATCATATCATGTAAGCTCTCTAGTATTTTCAACAAAATAAAAAATTCAATAAAAGTTTCAAGCAAGATTTTTTTGTTTTAGTTTGTTGGCCCCACGGCAGAACAAGTCTTCTATGGATATGACCTTCAGCAAATACAGGCTGTCAATTCTTTATGGGTTGTCATTTCATCACAGTGACAGGTAAAATAATGTCACAGCTGCAGATTTTCTCTAAAACGGATCAAAACTACAACTCGAATAGGTCTCTTAACTTCTTTTTACACTTGTACGGCTATTATGAATGTTAAAAAGGGACCTTACTGTGCTGTAAATAGATGTTGTCCGATAGTGACAGTTAAACCAAGGAACAGATCAATTACATTTTACTCATTTAAAGGGAAAAAGCTTAAATGAGATATGGTCGTTTTTTTGTTTTACTCAATAAATATTACCGTAGTTTTCGGCCCAAAGGGCGCAAGGCCAATGAGCTGGTCTATTCAGGTCTTTTTTCAAACAAAAGGCGCATGAAAGGGGTCATATTATGATTTGTTTCGAAATGTAAAACACTTCCTTGTGGTCTGCATAACATGTAATGTAAAACACTTCCTTGTGGTCTACATAACATGTAATCTAAAACACTTCCTTGTGGTCTACATAACATGTAATGTAAAACACTTCCTTGTGGTCTGCATAACATGTAATGTAAAACACTTCCTTGTGGTCTACATAATATGTAATGTAAAACACTTCCTTGTGGTCTCCATAACATGTAATGTAAAACACTTCCTTGTGGTCTACATAACATGTAATGTAAAACACTTCCTTGTGGTCTACATAACATGTAATGTAAAACACTTCCTTGTGGTCTACATAACATGTAATGTAAAACACTTCCTTGTGGTCTACATAATATGTAATGTAAAACACTTCCTTGTGGTCTACATAACATGTAATGTAAAACACTTCCTTGTGGTCTGCATAACATGTAATGCAAAACACTTCCTTGTGGTCTACATAACATGTAATGTAAAACACTTCCTTGTGGTCTACATAACATGTAATGTAAAACACTTCCTTGTGGTCTACATAATATGTAATGTAAAACACTTCCTTGTGGTCTACATAACATGTAATGTAAAACACTTCCTTGTGGTCTACATAACATGTAATGTAAAACACTTCCTTGTGGTCTACATAATATGTAATGTAAAACACTTCCTTGTGGTCTACATAACATGTAATGTAAAACACTTCCTTGTGGTCTGCATAACATGAAATGCAAAACACTTCCTTGTGGTCTACATAACATGTAATGTAAAACACTTCCTTGTGGTCTACATAACATGTAATGTAAAACACTTCCTTGTGGTCTACATAATATGTAATGTAAAACACTTCCTTGTGGTCTACATAACATGTAATGTAAAACACTTCCTTGTGGTCTGCATAACATGTAATGTAAAACACTTCCTTGTGGTCTACATAATATGTAATGGTGGTTCTTTGGTCAAAATGTGCATAGATGATGTTTTACAGATCAACTTCAAGTCGCTTTCTGACAGTTGTTTTCGTATAAGCCGTTTTGTGGGCGGTCTTATTTACGTGGCTCACCTTCGACAGCGTCTTCTCCCCGTCATCTTTGTTGAAGCCGTGTAGCGTGCAAGGACGGGAGTGGAAGAAGTGTCAAAAGATGGAGATAACTGATTTAATGAAAATCAGACTTTACTTAAATCAATAACGGAGTGGCATTTCCTCATCCGTGGATGACTAGTGCAACATCAACGCTGGAAATTTGTCCCGTGAAAAACCATCCGACCGAAACTCTCTGATAACTGAAAGTCCTTGGGTAAATAATGTAAATTCACTACACCGGTGGTTTTTAGCGCTTTCATAGCTATAAGTTAGAACTTTACGCTACTCTATATTTATATTAGAAATGGCAACAGCTGAAGGTCCCATCACAAGAAGATAGAGAAAAAGAAGAAGCTTATCAATGTCTCCACGGACTACAATGACGGACGAACGCAAATTTTGAGGACTTATGCAGATCCCAAATACACATCAGCAGGTAGCAGAAGATAAGAAAAATTGGTTTTACATAATATTGCGAAACAAAACTCCAGATAATCTGTCTGCTAATAAGGGCCATTTTCGGTCCTTATACACAGACCATAATAATACTTGTATGTTTAATACGCTTCATAGCTTACCGAAGTCATACTAAAACATTTTGACAAAATTTTGAGCGTCGTTTCTGATGTTTTATATTCTCAATGGAACATTTAAAGTTTCGGCTTTGTTTACCGACATCATCTTAAAGCCTACATGTATCTCTTATGTATGACTGCCATCTACTGGTCACACTTATCCTTACATCATGTACCAAATTAAATAGATGCGAGGTCGGTAAGAAAACCAGAATTATTCCGTACGTAAGGCGTACTGTCCATTTTTGAGAAAATGAAAGGCTTTTAATTGCGCCTTATAGTCCGAAAAATATGGCAATGCTTTGTGTGATAACCATTGATTTAAGACATTTTTTGTCACTGATAAAATGTTGTTGACCTCCAGAGTCAAATCGAGACATTTAATGCTCATCTTAACGCAAGTAAAACATTTTTTAACAAAAAAAACAACATCAGAGTGAGGTCTTGATGGAATAGCTCTATAGATAGAGCCTAGAGCTGAGGGACGCCTTAAGTTATTTGATAAAAACAAAAGAGTAAACTCAACTAAACTGTGGTACCCAAAGCTTTATGACATTTTTTGGTACTCTCATCACTTATGCAAGCTTATTCAACAAGTTCATATTTGAATATTGACTATGAATTTTGACATTAAATACAAATTTTTACCAACCAAACTTCCAAGACGAAAAGGAAACCTGGTATTTATTCACCAAAAAAACCACCTCCATCATGCCTTTGCATCCCAGAGATTCTACTGTACATACTTTCCCTATTTTGTTTACAGTACTTCCAATCACAAGTGCTGTAAATAATGATTTCCAACATTTAACTGTTGGGTTCATTTAATGAGCCTACATTAAAATCAAATCTCAGTGCAAAAGCCCTGCAGCGAATGTCTGTGGATGAAAATGTGCTAATAAATAGCAACTGCAGAAGGAACGTGATTCATCCTAGACTCTTTGAATCATCTTCATGTCTCTCAATTTTATTTTTTTTTTCCTTCAGACATAGATGTGTTGCAAAGAATCGCTGATTCGGTGGGCAACTTTCAAGGAAACATGCTGGCTGGGAGATCAGAGAGGACGCTGAAGCGATCTGAGAAGAATGCTGACATGTTTCTCACTCGGATGGCTTCTTAATCACCTGATCGTGCAGCTGCAACATTTGTACCAAAAAATCAATGTTTACATCATTTGGGAATCATTCTTAAAGTGGATCAAATACTTAGCTAGTCTTGAAATAGTAGAGCAAAGGAACAATAAATAAGCTCATTGTTTTGCATTTTGTTGTTACAAGAGCCAGTAATAACTCCTTAAGCCCTTAAGACTTACATCATTTAGTCTCAGCATTAATGAGTAAAGTAGTTTTTAAATGCAACACAACTGTGTGTATGTTGGTTAAATCAATAAAAGTCTATTTCAATGTAGATTAAAAATAACAATTCACATTTCTTAGCAGGGGTATCCATACCACAGCCCGCGAGCTAATTGCAGCCCACAGGCATCTTCAATTTTGGCCCCTGAGATGACGATACAAGTTATAATTAAATGCAAATACCCAGAGGTCTGACAAGTTAGTGACAATAATGTGTACTTCCTTGTCAACAGAAGTGCATCATTTGTTTATATGACCCAATCCAAACATAATTTCCGGGTCATGGTGCAGAAAAAAAATCAACCTACACATACAATATATATACACATATATATATATAAATATAAATAAAAGTAATTACACTCATTTAAATCCATTGCAAGGCATGATGGTAAAAATGTAAAACACTCTCTCCACACTTATCCATGCTTTTAGCAGTTTGATATTTCTGATTGATTACGAAGCTTTAAAGAGGCCTTTATATATATATATAAAGGCCTTTATATAAATATATATATATATATATATATATATCCACATGTATATATACATATATAAATATATATCCACATGTATATATACATATATAAATATACATACATATATATGTATATATATATATATATATATATACATATATATATATATCCACATGTATATATACATATATAAATATATATCCACATGTATATATACATATATAAATATACATACATATATT
>NC_084618.1:71160432-71197932 GCF_033978795.1 Nerophis ophidion
AGCTTAGTTATTATACAGGTTATGGAAATTATTGTTGACGGTTTTTGAATGCATTTTTAAAGTGATTTAGGAGCAGAATTGATTGCGCGCATTAGCTCCCATTGTTAGCCACCAAGAAAGACACAATTTTTGTTGGAAGGCAAAATAAAAACAAAAAAATGTTGTCTTGTCTTTCATAATGACTGTGAACGATAGGCACAATCCCCCAAAAGGTGCAGTTCCCTTTTAAGATTTTAACGATTCAGATGCTATTTTATTTGCCAGGTTCTTTATGGGTTCTCTAACCGATTTTAAATTTGGATAAAGGATGGAATAACAAACAAAGATGATTATCGTTAACTTTGTTTAGTTTAGAAGAAACATAAATGTGCAAAGTCAACAGTGCATGAGGTCTTGGAGGCCGACAACCTCTGTGGGGTGCCAGGGTCAGGACTCAGGGTTTACCGGAAAAATAAAAACAACTCTTTGAAAATAATTATAGTATAATAAAATGAACAGTCTACTGTAGAAACAAACAAAATATTACAGAAAGTGATTATTTTTTAAAGAGTATAAGCTGACCAGTTACAAATAAAACTGCATCAGCTTAAGACAAATACAAGCAAAGAAAGTCCAATAAAAATGTGCATTGTGCAATTATTCAAACATTAAGCACAAAAATAGTTAGATCTGTTTTTCCAGGAAGATTTTTCTGACGGAACAATTCTCAGACGGAAGGAGGCGTGCAGTCTGCCAGTCAGACGCCGTTTTGTAACCATTTGCATTATAAGTATTAATATTATGTTTACAGTAAAAAATAGCAGTTTTTTTTACAATGTTGTGCTAACATGACAGGCAGTGTTAGTTACCTGCAGTCCATGGCCGACATTGCCGCTGCAAGTGAAGATTCACTTCCGGCTCAGATGTGATCAAAAACGGGTCATTCTTTTAAAGTTTTCACGATAGAATAGAATAGAATGGACTTTATTGTCATTATATTTGCATATAACGAGATTAAAGACTCCAACTTAAGTTGTGGTAGTGGGAACAAATATGGGGTGAAATAAATAACACAAGAGGTGTAATAAAGGAAAAAACTAACAATTGAAATAGACTACTATCCAATAAAAATAATAAACAATCCTGTACAATATACAAAACACTATAGAAGTACAAAACACTGTAGACTGTACAGAACAAGACAAGAGTACAGAAGTAATAATCTGTGTGAGCTAATGTTTCTGCTAAAATGTCCTTCTCTTTGTTGCGATCCGTGACTCGGATCTTCACATGTTTATTTTTCCATCTTTGTTTCATTCTCTTCGGACCCACTCACTTCCTGTTTCGTCCGTTACCATGGTTATACATTGCTTTCACCTGCTCCTCGTTTTCTACACACACCTGGTTCTCCTTGATTACTCCCTATATAAGCCTTCCTCTTTTCATTGTTCAGTCCGGGTCCATAAATTTGCTCTCATGCAACAGGTGACGACTGCTACTTCTCCATGCTTATATTCACGCTAGCTTCTCACGCTAAGCCACTTGTTTATTCCAGTTTACAGACTGATGATTTGTTTTATCTTTTTGTGCCTACGTGCCATTTTAGTTGTCTATTTGTACTTCCTAGTTTTCATACTAGCGTTTATGGTTTGCCTTTTTATTAGCTCTAGTGTTTCTGTTCAGAGCTCCTTTTGTTATCTAGAATACATTTGATTATATCTTACCTCTTGCCGTGTTCTTGTCGACGCATCCACGGAGGGACAAACCCGGCATTACTATGCCAATCAGTCTTCACACTCTTTCAGTAATCATTCACTTTGCAGGTCTTGCAAGTTGCCTTGCTGACATCTTTTCTCGTGAATAACTCCAGCTTTTGTGCCGCTTTCGCATCGTGCGTAGCGACGTCAAGCGCCCACAGGAGTCGGAAAGGGAATCGTTAACAAAACTGGCAAATGATTCCCAGGACTCAAAACACTGGGAGCCGCTTCTAAATCGGTTTTACGATTCCCAGACCTGGGAAAAATTAAGGCATGGGGCCCGCTAAGCTTTACAATCTGGCCCGCCGGACATTCCCAAATAATTTTTTTAGATCTTTAAAATCAAAACTGTAGCTGCCATTATTATGTGTAGTGATGATTTCACATTACTGTAAGTTTTGAACTGTACAAAGTATTTCAATGGTTGTAATCTGCCCTTTTGCATGATACATATACATATATATATATATATATACATATATATACACCTATGATATACTATACTTGGTGCTCAGACGAGGCACCAAGCGATGTGGGTGGGGAGCGTTTCCACAGAGTGTTTCCAGAGCGGCCAGCCTAAAATGCGGGTATCAGGGACAGACGTGGAAGGAGATTTTTACAAGAAAGTTCTAAAGCTTAGTGATATATCAGATACCGTATTTCCTTGAACAGCCGCCGGGGCGCTAATAAATTTAAAACCTCTTATCACTCCTGTGCTTACCAAAGGCATGCGGTAAAAGTAAGCATGCGCTAATTATTTTAAAACCTCTTCTCACTCCTGCACTTACCAAAGACATGCGGTAAAAGTAAGCATGCGCTAATTATTTTAAAACCTCTTCTCACTCCTGCGCTTACCAAAGGCATGCGGTAAAAGTAAGCATGCGCTAATTATTTTAAAACCTCTTCTCACTCCTGCACTTACCAAAGGCATGCGGTAAAAGTAAGCATGCGCTAATTATTTTAAAACCTCTTCTCACTCCTGCACTTACCAAAGGCATGCGGTAAAAGTAAGCATGCGCTAATTATTTTAAAACCTCTTCTCACTCCTGCACTTACCAGAGGCATGCGGTAAAAGTAAGCATGCGCTAATTATTTTAAAACCTCTTCTCACTCCTGCACTTACCAAAGGTATGCGGTAAAAGTAAGTATGCGCTAATTATTTTAAAACCTCTTTTCACTCAGGCACTTACCAAAGGTATGCAGTAAAAAAATGAGTGTGATGTAATCTTGGACCTTTAAATCCTACTGAATAGCTCTTAATCTTCTTCCCTTTATGCGATTTCAAATGACCGGTTTTGAAATAAGCCTCCTCCATTTTGAAAATGATGACAGGGGAAGTGTCACTCGTGATGTCACGAGTTTGACCCGGCGGTAATACTAAGCATGCGCTAATTATTTTGGGAAGCGAGTTTGACCCGGCAGTAATTCAAGGCAGGCGCATACTATATGCCCTGCGGCAATTCAAGGAAATACGGTATATCAGATTGTAGGTGGGTTTATTTCTTACCCTTCGGGTTCATATTTTGCTGTTTGTTGCATTTTTGTTTCGCTTCATTGTAAAATATGTCGATCGAGAGGGGGTGTGACGTTCATAGGTTGTCAATATTCAGTGCTTTAATGTTCCTAGTTAATATTGTAAAACCCGCATTGTTTACTATCATGTACAAACCCCGTTTCCACATGAGTTGGGGAATTGTGTTAGATGTAAATATAAACGGAATACTATGATTTGCAAATCCTTTTCAACCCATATTCAATTGAATGCACTACAAAGACAGGATATTTTATGTTCAAACTCAAAAACTTCATTTTTTTTTGCAAATAATTATTAACTTAGAATTTCATGGCTGCAACACGTGCCAAAGTAGTTTGGAAAGGGCATGTTCACCACTGTGACCTTTTCTTTTAACAACACTCAATAAACGTTTGGGAACTGAAGAAACTAATTGTTGAAGCTTTGAAAGTGGAATTCTTTCCCATTCTTGTTTTATGTAGAGCTTCAGTCGTTCAACAATCCAGGGTTTCCGCTGTCGTATTTTTACGCTTCATAATGCGCTACACATTTTCGATCTGGACTGCAGGCGGGCCAGGAAAGTACCCGCACTCTTTTTTTACGAAGCCACGCTGTTGTAACACGTGCTGAATGTGTCTTGGCATTTTCTTGCTGAAATAAGCAGGGTCCTCCATGAAAAAGACGGCGCTTGGATGACAACATATGTTGTTCCAAAACCTCTATGTACCTTTCAGCATTAATGGTGCCTTCACAGATGTGTAAGTTACCCATGCCTTGGGCACTAATGCACCCCCATAGCATCACAGATGCTGGCTTTTGAACTTTGCGTCGATAACAGTCCGGATGGTTTCCAAAAACAATTTGAAATGTGAACTCGTCAGACCACAGAAGACTTTTTTCACTTTGCATCAGTCCATCTTAGATGATCTCTGGTCCAGAGAAGCCGGCGGCGTTTCTGGATGTTGATAAATGGCTTTCGCTTTGCACAGTAGAGCTTTAACTTGCACTTACAGATGTAGTGACAAACTGTATTTAATGACAGTGGTTTTCTGAAGTGTTCCTGAGCCCATGTGGTGATATCCTTTAGAGATTGATGTCGGTTTTTGATACAGTGCCGTCTGAGGGATTGAAGGTCACGGTCATTCAATGTTGGTTTCTGGCCATGGTGCTTATGTGGAGTGATTTCTCCAGATTCTCTGAACCTTTTGATGATATTATGGACCGTATATGTTGAAATCCCTAAATTTCTTGAAATTGCACTTTAAGAAACGTTGTTCTTAAACTGTTTGACTATTTGCTCACGCAGTTGTGGACAAAGGGGTGTACCTCGCCCCATCCTTTCTTGTGAAAGACTAAGCATTTTTTGGGAAGCTGTTTTTATACCCAATCATGGCACCCACCTGTTCCCAATTAGCCTGCACACCTGTGGGATGTTCCAAATAAGTGTTTGATGAGCATTCCTCAACTTTATCTGTATTTATTTCCACCTTTCCAAACTTCTTTGTCACGTGTTGCTGGCATCAAATTCTAAAGTTAATGATTATTTGCAAAAAAAAAAAAAGTTTATCAGTTTGAACATCAAATATGTTGTCTTTGTAGCATATTCAACTGAATATGGGTTGAAAATGATTTGCAAATCATTGTATTGTGTTTATATTTACATTTAACACAATTTCCCAACTCATATGGAAACGGGGGTTGTACATTGTGGGTGTCTCATTCAGTGAAAAAAAGTTAAAATTGTATTTAGTTCTTAAGGCGGTCTGTCATAACGCTTTTAGCATTCAATCAGACATTATTGTGAGGTTTTGTATTAGTGTGCGTAAAACTCAGACATACCGGCGCCCAGACACATTTTTTTCTTTAAATTTGGACCCCGAGTCATAATAATTGCCCTGGTCTTATCTAATCTCTATTGTGTTTATTTGTTTATAGGAGTGTTTTAGCATTTTTCTTTGAGGTGGAAAAAGTCAGAAATGACTTCCTGAGCTTTGCTTTAAAAAAAAAAAATACAATAAAAAAAACAAACCTTCAACAATCAGTCTACTACGGGCAAAATCTAACGAATCAGATTTGACTGAGAAAATGTCCTATACCCTACCAGTTTAAGCTTTGAGTACTAGCCGATACGGACATTAATCCGTTACTATATCAACACGGATCACATTATTATTTGGTGGTGTGGAAGGTTAGAAAAGGTTTTATTAAGTGACATTTTTAAAGAGCGAACAACAGAAAGTATGAAAAATAACCTATTTATTCACTAGAATGGACTAATGCCGTCTTTAATTAGAGTGAAGTTAAGTAAAATTATTTTTTTTTTGGTGACACCTGGTAGTTACAATAATTCATTAAGTTTGGTGCATGACTCTCATGACACAGTTGAATGAACCAGATTGATTGACATACCTGCCAACACTCCCGGAAAATGACTCCCGAAATTCAGCGCCTCTCCCGAAAACCTCCCGGAAGAAATTTTCTCCCGGAAATCTCCCGAAATTTACGCCCCCTCCAGCTCCATGCGGACATGAGTGGGGAGTGGGGACAGCCTGTTTTCACGTCCGCTTTCCTGTTATATTGCCTGCCCAATCACGGTACAGCATCTACGGATTTTTAATAAAAAAACTGCACGCACAAGGAGACGAAGCAGAAGAACGAGGAAGTTACAGCCATGGCTACGCCGTCTGTAATAGAGTGATTCTATGTTGTCTGTTGCCATCTCCTGGTGAATGTTGGCTATAGCGTTATGGGGTTGCTTTTTAATTGGCCAACGATTTACGTGGTGTTGTGCACCTGACGGCAAGTGACTCTCGCCAGTACGCAAATGGCAGAACAAAGGTTACTCAAATAGTGAAATTAAGTGTTGTTGTTGATTTTTTAGTAACCAGCAAGCACAGTACAGTTAGTAGAACAACTGTGTTTTTATTACTGTGTATTTGATAGGTGCTGTCTGAAATTCAACTATTTATTTAATTTATATACATAATAAAATAAATATACTTTATATAATTAGAATTCATTGAAAGTCAAGTATTTCATACATATATACATATATATATATATATATATATATATGTATATATGTATGAAATACTCGAGTTGGTGAATTATACTTGTCCCCTCTTTACCACGCCCCCACCCAAACCACGCCTCCGTCCCACCCCCGTCCACCCCCCCCCCCCCCCCCCCACCCCCCACCTCCCAAAATCGGAGGTCTCAAGGTTGGCAAGTATGTTGATTGATACTTTCTAATAATCTTCTGCCTTGGAGACTTGTATATGCAACTAAAATTATTTTACTGTATAGTTGTTTGTGTGCTCAGTTGTTGTGTAGCTGCTAGCTCCTAGGAGCCTATAGCCTAGCTTGTTTACCTTTTTGTAAATGACTTGAATAAAATACAAAAACAGACCCACTTCGTGTGCTTATAAGAAGACATTACAATGTTGAGTGGCTGTCAGGTTTTGCAGGGATAAACATGCTTCAGGACTTCATTGATATCAGTGATATCATCTAATTTGTATTTTTTTTGTAATATCGGACCAATATCCGAGATTGACATCAGGAAACCCCCTAATAAAAAAATCATCACGCTGCAAATTATTTGCCAAGATTTTACATTTTATTTCTAGAAATTTCTCTAGTTTTAAGAGCTATTTATTTATTTTTATTGACTTTACATCATAGTCTTAAATTTAGCATGAATACATATAATTGGACTATTCTAGTTTAAAAAAAATGTTTACATTAAGAAAATAACTATTCAAATAAAATATTTGAGTAATTCCCTCATAAAAATAATGCTTAAAGATTCTGCAACATCTCCAGTAAGCTTGATTTAAGAATTGCAAGTTCAATAATGCTGATTTTCAGAATAAAGTGCTATTTTTATAAAAGTCCTGTTAGTTTTTAGCTCTACAAATCTTTAATTTCAGATGTCTTCTCGAGTAAAATCAACTAGCTGCATGGACAGATAATTTCACATGTTTTTGTAAAAAATGTTTTTCCTAAAATCAAGTTTTTTATCTTTTACGTGGCCAGCTCGATTTTGCAGCGCAGTGCAAGACAGCCCTAGAAATGTGAAAATGTGACAAAAAAATATGCACAACAAAATGTCAATTGAAGAGAATGCTGGTCCTCAGGAGGTTATTAAAAGTAACAGTGTTTAGCGTTTTTAAAACCCACACTTTTTAAATGAAATAAACGCTTTAGCTGCAATGTCACTCACAGTTATGAAGTATTTGACGTTTTTCAATAAATTGTAAAAAAAATAAAAAATAATAAATGTTTTTTTTTTTTTTTTTAAAGTTTAGACCAGGGGTGTGAAACATACAGGTTTAATACGGGCAAAAGGCCAGAAGATACATTAAGTATAAAAATTAGCTGAAATTTTGAATGACATGAATTGCTGTTCAAGATGTGTCCACTGGATGTCACACTAGCAATGCTACTTGGCAAGCAAACGAACAAGCAAGCAAGCAAGAGGTATACAGAAATCGGGCCTGCGTCTCCTTTCCCTCTACCCAAGTGAAACGGTAAAACTTGCCGTTTGACGTCTTCTGCTTTTAAAAAATCGTTCTTTGGTCCCCTTATTGCCCCAAAATATCTTCGACAAAAAGAGAAAAGTGAACACAGAGTGTGACGCAATCCTCTTGAATGGTTTCTACTTCCGTTTGTATGGTTTGTTGAATTAGCCCAGGATTAATACGTGGAGACGATCAATGAATTGTTTGACACAGAAGAGTTTTTATCCATGTATTTACTTTGTTCTATGCCAGATAGGCTGTGACTTAAAGTTTTGATGGCTTTGTAGACACATAGACACAAAGTTTAAGTGTTTGGAAAACTGCACCATTTTCTTCCTTGGAAAGTTTAACTAACTTGAAGTGCTTTGCCAAGAGTATTACCGTATTTTCCGGACTGTAAGGCGCACTTAAAATATATTTTCCCTCTCAAAACTCGACAGTAAGTCTGGTTGAGCATACCCACCTCGAAGCAATTTTATTTGGTACATGATGTGATGATAAGTGTGGCCAGTAGATGGAAGTCAAACATAAAAGATAAGTGTAGGCTGCACTATGATTCCTCAAGTAAACAACTCTAACATTTTAAATGTTCCATTGAAAATATAGAACATTACACGCCGCGCTCAAAAATCTATCAAAATGTTTTAGAACAACTTTGGTAAGCTATGAAGCCTCACCGCTTGATGGATTGTCAGCACATTAAACATACAAGTATTATTATGGTCTGTGTATAAGGTAAGACATTATCTGGTGTTTTGTCTCGCAATTTTATGCAAAAGCAACGTTTATTACTTTCTGGTACCTGCTGATCTGTATTTGGGATCTGCATGAATCCTAAAAAATTGCACGCATCCGGGCCAACGCCATAGTCAATAAACTTATTTTTCTCTGTTTTTTGTTATGAGACATTATTCCGTTGCTGTTGTCATTTCTAATATCCATCCATCCATTTTCTACCGCTTATTCCCTTTCGGGGTCGCGGGGGGCGCTGGCGCCTATCTCAGCTACAATCGGGCGGAAGGCGGGGTACACCCTGGACAAGTCGCCACCTCATCGCAGGGCCAACACAGATAGACAGACAACATTCACACTCACATTCACACACTAGGGCCAATTTAGTGTTGCCAATCAACCTATCCCCAGGTGCATGTCTTTGGAAGTGGGAGGAAGCCGGAGTACCCGGAGGGAACCCACGCATTCACGGGGAGAACATGCAAACTCCACACAGAAAGATCCCGAGCCTGGATTTGAACCCAGGACTAATATAAAGTACTATAACATTTTTACTTATATCTGTCAGTACACTTGTCATAAAAGCACACACAAAAAAAACGGTATAGTGAGTTAACATTATTCACCCAAGGAACTTTAGTTATTAGAGTTCCCGTCTGACGGTTTTTCACAGGACACATACTCGGCTTTGTTGTTTCCAGATGAGGAGATGCTGCTCCGTTATTGATTGAAGTAAAGTCTGAATGTCGTTAAAACAGTTAGCCCCATCTTTTGACACTTCTTCCCCTCCCGTCCTTGCACGCTACACCGCTACAACAAAGATGACGGGGAGAAGACGCTGCCGAAGGTGAGCCACGTAAATTAGACCTTTTAAAAAACGGCACATTCGGAAACGACTGTCAGAAAGCGGCTTGAAGATGATCTGTAAAACATAATCTATGCAACATTTTGTCCAAGGAACCACCATTACATGTTTCGTTGTACTTGTACAATGACAATAAAGTCCTATCCTATCCTATGTAGACCACAAGGAAGTGTTTTACATTTGGAAAAAATAAAAATAAAACAACTCCTTTAATGCGCCCTATGATCCATTGCACCTAATATATGGAAAAAGATCAAATATGGACCATTCATCAGCAGTGTGCCTTATAATTCGGTGCGCCCTATGGTCCGGTAAAGACGGTATGTTTAGTAAGCATATTTTCAGAATATGTTTCTTCTATTTTTGGCCAAAGGAGAACAATCTTAAGTTGTCTTTATGTTTAAGTTATCATGCCATGATCTTACCAGGGATAGATTTTCCTCCATGTGGCCCCTGAGCTAAAATGAGTTTGACACCCCTGGTCTGGACCTAATGCTCTCTACTACCGCCAACATATTTTCCACGACCAAAGATATGTCTTTTAACGTAATTGTTTACCAAATGAGAAGCTACGATATATTGAAACAACTTGTTGTCAGCTGAAACATGCATGCACTCACTACCCAATGGGAGGCTCCTGCCTATTTGCTTAGTTCGTTTTTGGCCAGGCAGAGTATGCTGTATGTTTTACAGGCTTCATAAAAACTGGCCATGCTGAGCTGAAAACCCTTGTGTGCAAGGTGTGGCCGCAAAACACATAAAAAGGTGAAGGGGTAATAATGCAAGACACCTCTAAGGTAGGATTATTGGATAGTTGCCGGCAGCCAAACCGATACTCAATCCGTATGAAAAAAATGCACGCAATGGAGTATCAGTATGGAAAAAGCCTTGGAGGATATGCGCATGTTAAACGCTGCATAAAGCAGAAAAATACAGTAATAACAATTGCCTTGAATAATGTAATAAGGAACACCCAGTGATGACTTCATGACTCATAGGGAGTCACAGTCGAATGTAGCCATTAGCTGGTATAGCATAGTTATTAGATGGACTCCAAAGTGTTCATGATGATCCAAAAGCAGCAGGTTAATAAAGCCCCAGCCCACAAGAAGACAAATAAACCTCAAGGGAACGATACCCCCCACCTTCTCCTTCATCCGTTCACATTTTTAATTATCTGCTGACCTCCCATGTCAGCTGGATCCTCATTAAAGTTCATACGGCCACGACACACACACATGCACACACACACACAAACACACACATTGGCCTTTCTCATGAACCAGAAAGCAGCTCTGACACCCACGCAACCAGCAAGTGCTAACCTAAAAATGTTTGGTAGCAGAGAGTCAAAGGCTTCTTTGAAATACAAGGTTCGGTCTCGTCCAAGGTTAAATACCGTATTTTTCGGGTTATAAGTCGCTCCGGAGTATACGTCGCACCGGCCGAAAATGCATAATAAAGAAGGAAAAATATATATATACATCGCACTAGAGCAGGGGTCGGGAACCTTTTTGGCTGAGAGAACCATGAAAGCCAAATATTTTAAAATGTATTTCCGTTAGAGCCATACCATATTTTTTAACACTGAATACAAATGCATGCATTTTTTTAAGTAAGACCAACATTTTTAGGGTATAATGACTCTGTAATTCTTTTTAAAAACATTGTTTTTTTCTTGAACAGGTGCGGTAGAAAAACGGATGGATGGATTAGAATGCAAGAGAATGATTTATATTTTGAACTTTATTTTTAACATCGGGACTACCAGTGGAATTATTCATTACTTATCGTGTTAAGCAATGTCAGCTAAGATTTATCTGAGAGACAGATGTAGCCATCAAAAGAGCCACATCTGGCTCTAGAGCCATAGGTTCCCTACCCCTGCACTAGAGTATAAGTCGCATGTTTGTGAGAAAATTTATTTGATAAAATCCAACAGCAAGAATATACATTTGAAAGGCAATTTAAAATAAATAGTGAACAACAGGCTGAATAAGTGTACGTTATATGACGCATAAATAACCAACTGAGAAGGTGCCTGATATGTTAACGTAACATATTATGGTAAGAGTCATTCAAATAACTATAACATATAGAACATGCTATACGTTTACCAAACAATCTGTCATTCCAAATCGATAAATCCGATGAAATCTTCTTCCTCGATGTCGCTTCTAAACAACTCTGCCAACTCCAAAGTTGTCGTTTTCTGCTGCATATTTCACTACGTCCAGCTTGTAATCTGCAGTACATGATTTCCTTCTCGGTCCAATTTTTGTTCAGCCCTTCTCAGTTTTTCGAAAGTTACCGCCAACGATGAAATGATCCATTCAAGCAGTTAGCATTCCATGACCCACAATGCACTTCTACCATGACCCTCCCCCCCGCCAAATTCTTATTTGGTTGATGTGTGTGTGACGATTGCTGATATTTTCTTTGTCTCTTCCGCGAATGAGATAAATAATATTGTTTGATATTTTACGGTAATGTGTTAATAATTTCACACATAAGTCGCTCCGGAGTATATGTCGCACCCCCGGCCAAACTATGAAAAAAACTGTGACTTATAGTCTGAAAAATACGGTAAGTAATTAACCTTGTGTGGATTTTAATATCCATTAATTTACTGTGATTTCAGGATTATAAGACGCACATAAAAGCCTTATAACCTGATGCGCCTAATGTACGGAATAATTCTGGTTTTGCTTACCGACCTCGAAGCTATTTTATTTGGTACATCAATCAATCAATCAATCAATGTTTACTTATATAGCCCTAAATCACTAGTGTCTCAAAGGGCTGCACAAACCACTACGACATCCTCGGTAGGCCCACATAAGGTTAAGGAAAACTCACACCCAGTGGGACATCGGTGACAATAATGACTATGAGAACATGATACTGTGATACTGATGATACTGATGACTATGAGAACAGATGAGAACATGATACTGTGAAAGATCAATCCATAATGGATCCAACAAAGTCGCGAGAGTCCAGTCCAAAGCGGATCCAACACAGCAGCGAGAGTCCCGTTCACAGCGGAGCCAGTAGGAAACCATCCCAAGCGGAGGCTGATCAGCAGCGCAGAGATGTCCCCAGCCGATACACAGGCGAGCAGTACATGGCCACCGGATCGGACCGGACTCCCTCCACAAAGGAGAGTGGGACATAGAAGAAAAAGAAGAGAAATGGCAGATCAACTGGTCTAAAAAGGGAGTCTATTTAAAGGCTAGAGTATACAAATGAGTTTTAAGGTGAGACTTAAATGCTTCTACTGAGGTGGCATCTCGAACTGTTACCGGGAGGGCATTCCAGAGTACTGGAGCCCGAAATGAAAAAGCTCTACAGCCCGCAGACTTTTTTTGGGCTTTGGGGATCACAAATAAGCCGGAGTCCTTTGAACGCAGATTTCTTGCCGGGACATATGGTACAATATGGTACAATACAATGGTACATGATGTAATGATAAGTGTGACCAGCAGATCAGAGCCCAAGATTGATTAGAGGTTGTCAAAAAGCATGTTGTTTCAACGTTAGGTTTGAGTTGATCAACCTCAAGACCTAATTCCACAAGTTCTCAACATTGTTTAAAAGTCTTGTGCCTGCTGAGTATAGATGTATTCTACTGGTTCATCACGTCGTACAAAGGACGGCACACAGCATGGTAACATGTATGTACAGATAATGTCTCTGTGGTAAAAGCCCTGTATGCATGGGCAGAATCCTGCACCACTTTTCAACTGAGTTAGTAGATCACATGGAACATGCCGACGAATAGTACGTACTATTTTATTTTTGCACTCGCTGTTTAGCGCGTGGTATTTTGATTTTAGTCAAACAGGCCCTAAGTGTGTTTATCGTTAACAGTCCTGCCACTTCATTTTACACACAATGGCTGTGTTTCTTAACCATGGGGCCGATGATCAAAATTAGGCCATCAGCGCCTCCTAGAGGGCTGCCAAAAAATATCAGTTATTCAGCTGTGCTCAGTATGGGCCGCAGTGGTACTTAGTTGTAAAATAATCTTCCACCACTTGTAGCAGTAATGACAATCTCAAACAGCAAAAAGACTGGAACAAAAGTCACAGAGACGTTTCATAAGCGCAAAAATTATGACTAAAGTGGCAAAGCTGTACTTTCATTTGTCGTTTAATTTAATTGACAGTTTAGTTAAGAATCTTTTTTTTTAAATTCAGTTTATTTAACATAACTATTCCGTCCTACTTGTCAGTGTCCGTGACGTAAACAAGTTGACGGAGAGTTAACATGAGGATCCCGAGGAAAAGGAAGAAAGAGTGAGCGTCGGACTGTCACGTGGAGACTACCGCAAACTAGAGGAGGGAGCAACTCACATTCAAAATAAAGGTCCCTTCTTATTACCTGATAATGTTACGTCACAATAACATAATTGTATGTAAATGTGTTTTTGGTTGGTACTTGTTGGTATAATTTATGTTAATATATGAGTGGGCCCCAGGCCCCTCCCAGAGATCAAAAATTTGAAGAAATTCTCCCCTGCACTGTGCCATTTTTACCAAGCCTTGTTTTTTTTTAACAATACCACAATAATGCACCGTGGTCTTAATACCGTAGCGATATTATACGGTCAGATTTAGATATCGTTACATCCCTAATGGCTACTTTTGGTCAATTCCGACTTGTCCAGGGTGTACGTCGCCTTCCAACCGAATGATAGGCTCCAGCACCCCCCACTACCCCGAAAGGTGCAAGCGGTAGAAAATGGATGGATGGATGTAACATCTCCAGAGACACTTTAAAGAGAACAAGGAGACGGTCCATCAACGGTCACTTTATTGAGCAAAACGGGTTACTCAGTGTCAAGGTAAACTTTATTGTCCCGTTAAGGGTTACATTATTGCTTCATAAAACATAAAAGCTAATCGCATACTGTTGGCTTTAGCCACACCGAAAAAACGCCATCAGAAAACTACTGACAAGCAATCCTTGGCACTTTTTCCCAAAACAAACTATTGTATCTGTCATCTCAACAGCAGCGTGTGAGGGCCCTTCTCACTTTCTTTCTCATTCACTTGTGTCAATACGCACACAAGGTTCAGTCAGTGACTGGAACACAAACGGTCGTACAACTCCAACATCAAAAGTAAACTTTACCTGTCAGGTCGTTACACTCGGTGTCATTATCAGCTTGTTATGCATGCGTGCGGGTGTTTTGCAGGTTAGCTAATAACAGGCACTGCACACCCATAGTTGTGTATGGAGAGAGTATGGCCAACTCGGTTTTCCTAAATGACCATACTTGCCGACCCTTCCGGATTTTCCGGGAAACTCCCAAAATTCAGCGCCTCTCTTGAAAACCTCCCGGGACAAATTTTCTCACGAAAATCTCACGAAATTCAGAAGGAACCTGAGTGATGTGTATAAAGAGCGTGTCTGCCCAATGACGTTATAACTGTAGAATGATCGATGGCGAGTTCTTGATTTCTCATGTGGGTTTATTGTTAGGCAGTTTCATTAACGTCCTCCCAGCGCGGTAAAACAACACACAACAACAGCAGTCCGTTTTCGTCCACCGTAAAGCAGTTCATCTGCCTAACGGCAATGTTGTGACACTCTTAAACAGGACAATACTGCCATCTACTGTACATGCATATGGTAAAAAAAAGGATGGACACTTCAACCCTTAACTCAACAATGAGTAGATGAGTGTTATGTATGTGTAAATGTGTAAATAAATGAACACTGAAATTCAAGTATATCTTTTATATATATATATATATATATATATATATTAGGGGTGGGCAATTTAATGCGTTAATTACGAGTTAATTCATCAATCTATTAACGCCGACAATTATTTTATCGCACATTTGCGTATGTTGTTTACATGCTTTTATTTTGTTAACGCCTTTTCTTAACAAGATGGCGTCGCCCGGATGGGCCTCGGCGTCGAGGGTCTCTTGGTAAAGATGGAACATTTGGCAAAAGTACCGGACAATTCTGCAAATTTCATGGCTGGCTTACAGCGTGGTCACTCCGGGATCACTTACGACCGCCAGACAATTCTGAATGTGGATGGATCGGGCCGTTTTGGACTGAATGACGCCTGCTTGCTAGACCGGCTAGCTAGCATGGGAATACTTTGCCGGCTACATCCAGCGGCCTGTGAAGCAGCGGAGTTGTCTGTCTATTTATGAATAATGTAGACGAGGAGTGTTGGCTGAGTTCTTAACGTTTGCTTTCAGAGCGTGCATATCACAACATACAAGACACACAACAACCTTTACCAGGCTACCGCGCATGCTCGTCACTCCTGTTGCATGCTGGGTAGGGTAGTTATTTTTTCCCTGGCTCACAACATCACAATATAGTACCATGTATATGATGCGTTCAGTTTATCAAAGCACCAAGCAAACAATCGGAAAATTCCCATCATATCAATTCCTAGATATGGTCATAATTATTTTAAGTTTACTACGCAGAATAAACACAACATTATTAATATTGCTACTACGGATAATTTAATCAAAAATTCCCTAAAACAGCCCACTACCTATAATATTGTTTTTTTAAACATAAGATCCCTGATAAAAAAAAATGTTTCTGCTGTTACCTCAGAAATTGCCTGTTTGGATGTTATGATTGTGGCTCAGAGATTTGTATGTAGATTATATTTATTTTCCATAACAAACAGGATAACTTAAATACCCTGGCAGTAGTAGTAATAAGCTTAAATGTTTGTATTTACATTTTTTGAGTTGATGTTCATAAAATATGCTATTTAACTGATTTAAATTGTGTTTGCACAACACATTTTTTGGTGCTTTTGTTCATGTGGGAGGATATTCCAATAAATGTGCACTACACACTACTTTTGAATTCATTATTGGGCTTTGCGTATACAATGCAGTTAATCGCGATTAATTGGAGAAATAGTGCGATTAACTTCGATTAAAAATTGTAATCGTTGCCCAGCCCTAATATATATAAATATATATATATAGATAAATATATATATATATATATATATATATATATATATAGATATATATATATATACCTAGAATTAATTGAAGGTCAAGTATTTCTTATATATATATATATATATATATATATATATATATATATATATATATATGAAATACTTGATTCGGTGATTCTATGAATCTAGCGGTAAATATACTCCTCCCCGCATAACCACGCTCAAACCACGATTTAATCTGTGCCAGACATCCAACTACCAACATATAGGCAAAAACAACAAAAAGGCTAGAGTGCCTAACACAAGTGATTCTAAGAAAAGCACTTAGCGCTGAGATCAAAACTAGGAACCCAGAAATACCAACGTGATTGTTGCGTATGCAAACAACAAATCCACGACGAGTGACCGGAAAAGGCAGGCTTAAATAGTGTCTGTAGATTAGACACATGTGTGTCCCAAACAGAGGCAGGTTAAAATCATAAGTAACCATAGTGACAAAACAAACAAGAATGTGCAATCAGGAACTAAAGAAGTCCAAAACTAACAGAACCTAACTAAACTAAATATGACCCGGACCACGGATCATGACACATGGTTGTTAATATCAACACTGGAGAGCCACCGATTACAGCGTCTTGTGCGAGGTGAACACAACTAAACATCTGCGTTTTGTTCAGGAGAGAACACACATAAGCTAATACAACTAATAACAGGATAAATTAATACAAAAACAGACTCTTTGAATCTCAGTAAAACTAAAATCATGCTATTCTGTAACAGTAGAAGTGAAAGTCAAACAAATACAAATAGACGGACGTTGAATGAGTAAAAGAAACCAATTGTGGGTGTAATAATAGATGAAAACAATGTATTGGAAATCTCATAAAATTTTACAACATAAACATAAAGAAATAGGTCAATAATGAATAAAGAAAAATATGTACTGGACCAAAAATCACTCCGTATTCTCTACTGCTACCCAGTGTTATGAAGAAATAAGTACAAAGGTATTCACTTAAACAAAGAAGATCCGTTAGAATAATACATAATGAGGGTTACTTTGGTTACAAATACATTGGAGGCAGCCCCCCTAGTTGATATACTTCACACAAAGTGTCCGCCCTGACATGGGTAGGTTGTGAGTTCAAACCCCGGCTGAGTCATAGATAGACAGACAGACAGACAGACAGACAGACAGACAGACAGACAGACAGATGGATAGATGGATAGATAGATAGATAGATAGATAGATAGATAGATAGATAGATAGTACTTTGATTCCTTCAGGAGAGTTATTTCAGCAAAATTAAAAGACCTATGACTATAAAAATGGGACCCATTACCTCCCTGCTTGGCACTCAGCATCAAGGGTTGGAATTGGGGGTTAAATCACCAAAAATGATTCCTGGGCGTGGCCATCGCTGCTGTTCACTACTCCTCTCACATCCCGGGGGGGTGATCAAGGGTGATGAGTTAAATGCAGTGAATAATTTAGTCAAACCTAAAGTTAAAGTTAAAGTACCAATGATTGTCACACACACACTAGGTGTGGTGAAATGTGTCCTCTGCATCTGACCCATCCCCTTGATCACCCCCTGGGAGGTGAGGGGAGCAGTGGGCAGCAGCAGTTGCCGCGCCCGGGAATCATCTGTGGTGATTTAACCCCAAATTCCAACCCTTGATGCTGAGTGTCATGCAGGGAGGTAATGGGTCACATTTTTATAATCTTTGGTATGACTCGGCCGGGGTTTCAACTCCCAACCTACCGACCTCAGGGTGGACACTCTAACCCAGGGCACCAGGTAGCCCATAAGGACCAGATGAGTAGCCCGCTGGCCTGTTCTAAAAATAGCTCAAATAGCAGCACTTACCAGTGAGCTGCCTCTATTTTTTTAATTTTATTTATTTACTAGCAAGCTGATCTCGCTTTGCTCAACACTTTTGATTCTAGAAAAACAAAACTCAATTACAATTTGAAAATCCAAGAAAATATTTTAAAGACTTGGTCTTCACATGTTTAGATAAACTCATTTATTTTTTTACTTTCCTTCTTATAACTTTCAGAAAGACAATTTTAGAGAAAAATACAACCTTAAAAATGTTTTAGGATTTTTAAACACATATACCTTTTTACCTTTTACATTCCTTCCTCTTCTTTCCTGACAATTTAAAACAATGTTCAAGTATATTTTTATTTTTTTATTGTAGGGAATAATAAATACATTTGATTCTAGAGAAACAAAACTCAAATACAATTTGAAAATCCAAGAAAATATTTTAAAGACTTGGTCTTCACATGTTTAAATAAACACATTTATTTTTTTTACTTTGCTTCTTATAACATTCAGAAAGACAATTTTAGAGAAAAATACAACCTTAAAAATGTTTTAGGATTTTTAAACACATATACCTTTTTACCTTTTACATTCCTTCCTCTTCTTTCCTGACAATTTAAAACAATGTTCAAGTATTTTTTTATAAATACATTTTAATTTAAATCTTCATTTTAGCTTCAGTTTTTCTCCGAAGAATATTTGTGAAATATTTCTTCACACTTATTATGATTGAAATTAAAAAAAAAATATTCTGGCAAATCTAGAACATCTGTAAAATCAAATTTAAATCTTATTTCAAAGTCTTTTGAATTTCTTTAAAAAAAGTTTGGGGGGAAAATCTAGAAGAAATGTGTTATATATTATAACAAAGTGCAGATTGGATTTTAACCTATTTAAAACATGTCATCAAAATTCTAAAATTAATCTTAATCAGGAAAAATTACTAATGATGTTCCATAAATTATAATTTTTTTTTCCCCAAAAATTCAAATTAGCTAGTTGTTCTATTAATTTTTTTCGGTTGAATTTTGAATTTTAAAGAGTCGAAATTGAGGATAAACTGTGTTTCAAAATTTTATTTTAATTTTTTCAGTGTTTTCTCCTCTTTTAAACCGTTCAATTAAGTGTTTTTTTCCTCATTTATTCTCTACAAAAAACCTTCCGTAAAAGGAAAAAAAAAGTACGACGGAATGGGGCTTCACGGTGGCAGAGGGGTTAGTGCGTCTGCCTCACAATACGAAGGTCCTGCAGTCCTGGGTTCAAATCCAGGCTCGGGATCTTTCTGTGTGGAGTTTGCATGTCCTCCCCGTGAATGCGTGGGTTCCCTCCGGGTACTCCGGCTTCCTCCCACCTCCAAAGACATGCACCTGGGGATAGGTTGATTGGCAACACTAAAATTGGCCCTAGTGTGTGAATGTGAGTGTGAATGTTGTCTGTCTATCTGTGTTGGCCCTGCGATGAGGTGGCGACTTGTCCAGGGTGTACCCCGCCTTCCGCCCGATTGTAGCTGAGATAGGCGCCAGCGCCCCCCGCGACCCCACAAGGGAATAAGCGGTAGAAAATGGATGGATGGATGGACGGAATGAAAGACACAGATACCCATTTTTTTATATATATATATATATATATATAGATGTATTTATTAAAGGTAAATTGAGCAAATTGGCTATTTCTGGCAATTTATTTAAGTGTGTATCAAACTGGTAGCCCTTCGCATTAATCAGTACCCAAGAAGTAGCTCTTGGTTTCAAAAAGGTTGGTGACCCCTGATCTAAACACTAGGCCACTGAGTAGGTTACCTAGTGTGTGTGTGTGACAATCATTGGTATTTTAACTTAAAAGTCACAATTTCTCTGTGATTGTTTAATGAAGATTTTGGCAAAAGGAGTTTAATATGTTATATTTTGGTCGTTGTGTATTTGTTTCACATTTATTGCGTTGACGGGTGCGTGTTTGAGTGCTTACTGGTCACGAAACACAGCAAGTGCGTCAAATACCGCCACAAAATTATACTTTCATGAAATGAAAGCATGTATTATTGTAAGTTTATCAGCTGGAGTATATTTACAACTAGATAGAGATGTATTATTTGGGTAAATTTCGCTAGAAAACGAAACGTCAAAACGACAGCCAAACACGTCCTTCGTAGCGGTCATGGCGCCTGTTGCTTAGTTGGCAAAACTCTCTTTACACACAACTCTGTGTACACACACACACTCCTCAATCAGATTTGTGCTTATTCTAGTCTCATTTATAAAGAATGTTAATGTATGGATACTAATCCTGAAATGCTAATAAAAGCTGTGCAATTATACATAGATTAATATTGTATCCTAAGTCGTTCCCCCATTGTCTTGTCATAAATGACAGATTCTTTGTTCCCTCCCCCCTTTACTTTACATTTTCTCCTGCTATCCACCTCTAAATTTAGTCTCATTGCTCTGGCAAAAGCACCTACGTTGACTTTCCCAGAATCATTAAATATTCATTAAAAAAAACGAAAGGGAGTAAGCGGTAGAAAATGGATGGATGGATAATAATAATAATAATCTGCTGGTACTCGTTGGTTCTTCTGGTTATTTACTATGAGTAATATGATGGAATAGTGTTAAAGTAGCTCTTAACAACACTTATGAAGGTGTCTAAATATTGTTGCTAATGTCTAAAGAGCCACATGCGGCTCTATAGCGCCGCCCTAGTGGCTCCCTGAATCTCTTTCAGAGATGTGTGAAAATGGAAAAAGATGAATAAGTTTTGTTTCAATATATTTTCTGTGGGAGAACAAACATGACAGAAACTTTCCAAGTCGCACTGTTTATGTCATACATGCTTCACTGATGAGAGTATTTGGCAAGAACCGTTTTGTCCTACTAAATTCAACGATCCTTGAACTCATCATAGTTTGTCTACATGTAAAACTTTCTCCGATGCTGCCACAGAAAGACGGGTTTTATGTCACTCCTGTGTCTTATCTTGTCCACCAAACATTTTATGCTGTGAGTGAATGCACAAAGGTGAGCTTTGTTGACTTTATTGATTTGCGGAAGTGCTTATCAGGCAAGCTAATTGATGCTAACATGCTATTTAGGCTGGCTGTATGTACATATGGCATCATTAAGTCTCGTTTGTAGGTATATTTGAGCTAATTTAATATCCTTTACGTATCTCCTCTCTGTATGTAATTAATATGTGGATGACGCATTATCTGTATGTAAATACTGGCTGCATTTCTCATAGTTGTTTGTGTGCCATGTTGTTCCAGACCACAGCAAAAATTACCCAGCTTGCAAACATTGTAATAAATCCATTAGAAGAAGAAAGCCTGGCATTTACTTAAATTTGGAAACACACATCTACTGTATACCTTTGGCCATTCTGAGCCAGTGATTTCCAGAAGTTTAAAATACAAGGTTCAAGGTTAAAGTTTATTTGTCACATGCAGACAACACCACAATGAAATGCTTTTTTCCATGCTCTTCAGATATCGCGTACAGTGGGATCCAACACTGGTTGCAGAATCTAATACACTAAATCAAAAAAAAAAAAAAAAAGAAATTGAATAGCTCTGATGTACATTAATTACAAGACAATTAAGTTGCACAATAGGTCACAGAAGTTATTGTAGAAGTGTCAGTGCATGTAGAAGTACAGTAGTCAAATACAGTACCAGTGCAAGATCAAATAGTGTAACAGTATATACAGTATGTACAGTATAGGAAGCAACAAATATGAAGGTGTCTACAGTTCTTTGGCAGTTGAGTAGTGACAGTAGTATGAACAAGGTAATAGAACAGTATGACTTCTTTATACTCTTGTTTTTACATTATTTTTGACATTATTTACAATCATTGAATGAAGAGTATTGTAGTCCGGTAATTACAGTGGTAAGTAAAGTGTTTTTGCATTATTTTTTACATTATTTACAATCATTGAATGAAGAGTATTGTAGTCCGGTAATTACAGTGGTAAGTAAAGTGTTTTTGCATTATTTTTTACATTATTTACAATCATTGAATGAAGAGTATTGTAGTCCGGTAATTACAGTGGTAAGCAAAGTGTTTTTGCATTATTTTTTACATTATTTACAGTCATTGAATGAAGAGTATTGTAGTCCGGTAATTACAGTGGTAAGTAAAGTGTTTTTGCATTATTTTTTACATTATTTACAGTCATTGAATGAAGAGTATTGTAGTCCGGTAATTACAGTGGTAAGTAAAGTGATTCTTGTGCGTGCGGTTTTGTGCAATTGTGATGAGTGTTAATCAGCGGTGCAGTTGAGCAGTCTGATGGCTTGGGGATACAACATTTCTGTCAACGAAGATTTGCGTCAGCTTTTGATAGCTAGTATAGACACTTACATCATGTGTTGCCTTCATTATAATACTTACATAGGACTTTTAAATTTTTGCGGCTCCGGATAGATTTTTTTCTTGTATTTTGGTCCAATATGGCTCTTTCAACATTTTGGGTTGCCGACCCTGGTCTAAAGCGTACACATGTATCACGGTAAGACAAACGTACTCCCTTGATGACAGCACAATCAGTAAAGTTGGGTAATAATAAGGGCTGCGAATCTTTGGGTGTCCCACGATTCGATTCAATATCGATTCTTTGGGTCACGATTCGATAATATATCGTTTTTTTTTTTTTATTCGATTCTTGATTCAAAAACGATATTTTTCCGATTCTGTATTCATTCAATACATAGGATTTCAGCAGGATCTACCCCAGTCTGCTGACATGCTAGCAGAGTAGTAGATTTTTTTTTAAAAAGCTTTTATAATTGTAAAGGACAATGTTTTATCAACTGATTGCAATAATTTAAATGAGTTTTAACTATTAAACGAACCATAAATATGACTTATTTTATCTTTGTGAAAATATTGGACACAATGTGTTGTCAAGCTTATGAGATGCGATGCAAGTGTAAGCCACTGTGACACTATTGTTCTTTTTTATTATTTTTATAAATGTCTAATGATAATGTCAATGAGGGATTTTTAATCACTGCTATGCTGAAATTATAACTAATATTGATACTGTTGTTGATGATATTCATTTTTGTTTCACTACTTTTGGTTTGTCTCTCAATTGCTCTGTTTATTGCAGTTCTGAGTGTTGCTGGTTCAGGTTTGGTTTTGGAATTGGATTGCATTGTTATGGTATTGCTGTGTAGTGGTTTGTTGGATTGATAAAAAAATAAAAAATAAAAATAAAAATCACATTTTTAAAAATGAGAACGGTGGCAGAGGGGTTAGTGCGTCTGCCTCACAATACGAAGGTCCTGCAGTCCTGGGTTCAAATCCAGGCTCGGGATCTTTCTGTGTGGAGTTTGCATGTTCTCCCCGTGACTGCGTGGGTTCCCTCCGGGTACTCCGGCTTCCTCCCACTTCCAAAGACATGCACCTGGGGATAGGTTGATTGGCAACACTAAATTGGCCCTAGTGTGTGAATGTGAGTGTGAATGTTGTCTGTCTATCTGTGTTGGCCCTGCGATGAGGTGGCGACTTGTCCAGGAAGTACCCCGCCTTCCGCCCGATTGTAGCTGAGATAGGCGCCAGCGCCCCCTGCGACCCCGAAAGGGAATAAGCGGTAGAAAATGGATGGATGGATGGAGAATTGATTCTGAATCGCACAACGTATTCGAATCGATTTTTTTCCCACACCCCTAGTAATAATATAATTGTGGACAACTTTTGAAAGAAATTGTGTATTTCGTTTATTTGGACCGTTACATTGAAGTAGGACACATGTCTACATGTCGAAGCAGAGCCTATTTAATCATACCCCTTCTCAATGTCAAATACAGCCTAAAATCCCACAAATGATCAGGGATTAGAGGAAAGAAAGGCTACATTTGTGAAATATGAGACCCAGGAATGGAAATATTCTGATATTTGATGGACTTCCGCTCTCCCTCCCTGGAGACCGGCACAATGCTGCAGCGACATTCATGAGAGGCAGCAAGGCGGGAGTTAAACGTTCCCGCGGTGTGGACCACAGAGTGGCTCCCTGTCAGCCAGCGCTGCTGCTTGATTAAAATTCTGAGGACCCGAGAATGCGATGCAGGGTGGTGGGGGGGGGGTGTGATGTACGACGAGCAGGTGGTGCGGCATTTTAATATGCATGAGGGCTCCTGCATCTGCAGACTGGCAGTCACTGAGCTTGTCTTGTCCACTCTCTTGGACACATGCAGGATGGATGGAGGACTGGGTGTGGTTTTGGTCCGATAGAAGGCACTTCTAAGATGAGTAGAGTGACTCTTTCTAGGGTCTGCGTTATATAGATTTTTAGGCAACACCGTGCATGATTAAATGGAAGAGAAGAGACGTACAAGACTGTTTCTTTCCGGTACTTGACAGTTCTTGCCTCAGTACAACGTGAAATGCTTGCAGCTGTCAGAACCTGACAGAAGTACAAGTCTTGTATCACTTAGTTACTTTTTTGTGGAATTTTGATGGGGAAAAAAAAATAGTACATTTTGGTGTATTGAGTTACATTTTGATACATTTCTCTAAATATAGTGAAACCTCAACCTTTGTATGAACTTTTTGATCTACCAACTACGGACTAAATGGAAAAGTATGCTTTGTTTAGGGCACGGATGTTTCACGCAGGCATTTTGTGCCCGGCAGCACATCCATCGTACACATTCAGACAGCACAGCTACCTACCTAAGTGCTACTTTGTGTGCTTTTTAAGACTTTTTTTTTTTTTTTAGCCTTTTTACAGCATTCATCTATTTTTGCCAGCTCAAAATGAGTGTGAAAAAAAAGCAACGGACAAAGGATGTGTAGTGTGAAACATTCAGGAAGTAGTCGCAGCGTTGTCGATATTGACTAAGCCCCTTTCCCCATTCTTCCACTGCACGCTATGAAGATTAATCAACAATGTCAAGTGGATTTTATGTATTTTTTATTTTAATTATGGTATCGACAGTGACAGTGAGATATTTTTAAGTGTTCTTTATTAATCCGTAATCATGTTTAATGCAGCTAGTATTTTCCTATGTAGTTTGTCTTCTCGTGATCTCTGTTTTGTTTTAAGGGCTCCTGTTGGTCGGCTCACAGAGCTGTTTTGGCAAATTTTTATCTGTTTTGAAGGTTTTAACTGTTCTGTGCGAGAGGGGCTGTTTTTGCGCTACATAAGCTGACTCTTTTTGTTTTGATTTAGACCTCTTCTTGCGGATGCTTGTGTCGCATTGCAAGGGCTGGTCTCCAAAGTCTTTAGTAATACTTGGCCGAGTACTATTCTGTCTCGGTGGTTCTTCTTACTCAGCATATATATCATTCAAAAAAACTTGGGATTGACTAGTGCAGGGGTAGGGAACCTATGGCTCTAGAGCCAGATGTGGCTCTTTTGATGACTGTACGTGGCTCTCAGATACATTTTAGCTGACATTGCTTAACACGATAAGTAATGAATAATTCCGTTGGTAATCACAGTGTCAAAAATAACGTTAAAAATATAAAACATTCTCATGCATTTTCATCTATCCATCCGGTTTCTACCGCACCTGTTCAAGAAGTTGCATTAATGGTAAGAAGTATTTTATTCATTTTTGGTTAGCCTCAGAATAACAACGTTATTTAAAAATATAAGAGACTCATTATACTCTAAAAATGTTGGTCTTTCTTAAAAATGCACGCATATAGTTGTATTCAGTGTTAAAAAATAAATAAATTATATCGCTCTCACGGAAATACTTTTAAAAATATTTGGCTTGTATGGCTCTCTCAGCCAAAAAGGTTCCAGACCCATGGAATAGTGTGTTTTATTTCCTGAGAAGAAGACATGTCGCCCGCAACAATTCGGGGGTTTCGTCCGGGATGACATGTTGAGGATTGGACGTCTCTCACACTCTTCTGGGCAGACTCACCAGGCCTTAAACAGTAATCAAAGAAAGCTGTGCCTTTTGTAAAATTTGCATTAGGAATATGTCCTGAAGTCTGTAAGTCAATCAGTGTTTTGGACCACATGGACAGAATTGTAGTATTATAGGAACTTTGAGTGCATCGTTTGACTTTACCCGCCTCTACATGACGGTTGTGAAAGAGTGATCAACTCACGTCATTGCGTTGAAACTACCGTGACGGGCTGCTTCGAGTAAGCAAATAGTCGGGTGTGGCTATCCTAGGTCGTTGGTCTTCGTCTAAAAGAGCAACGGGTTGGAGTCCCTTCGTATGGAACGATAAATTCTGAGGTTGGAGGCCATTTGTAAAAGTTCAATAAAGATTCGCTGGTTGCGAGATCCCTGTTGAGTTTGAGTTTATTTGGAACATGCAAGCATACAACATGATACATCACAATTTTCAGTTTCTCTTTTCAACATGTTCAAAAAAGGTGTAGGAAGAAGCAGAGCTTATTTAATCCTACCCCTTTTCTTTTACATAACAGTTGCTGAAACTTTTGTTCACTTCCTGTTCTCAATGTCTTCACAATATACTCCATAAGTAATTAAATAAAAATAAATAAATAAAGAATTGAAGTTTTATTCCATACGATGAGATAAGTAAGATTATTTTGAAAATGAAAGAATGAATGGGTGAACAAATTTAGAATGTTTATCATGATTCTTCTTTTTTATACCTTGTAAACACTTGAAGTTTGAAGAGTTTTTTGAAGTGGATCATATTAGTACATTGTTTATTTGCTTTGCTTAATCCATTCCATAATTTATTTCCACATACTGATATACTGAAGGTCTTAAGTGTTGTACTTTCGTACAAATGTTTTAAGTTACATTTTTCTCTAACATTATATTTCCTCTCTTTTGTTGAGAAGAATTGTTGTATATTCTTGGGTAGCAGGTTGTAGTTTGCTTTGAGTATAATTTTAGCTGCATGCAAATCCGCTATGTCGTGGAATTTCAGTATCTTTGATTCAATAAATAAAGGGTTTGTATGTTCTATAAAGGGTTTGTATGTCCTGTGGCATTAACGTGTGCACTAAAATTAAGACAAAAGAGACACAATGGATGTGGAGTTTGAAAGGGAAAAATGTGATGACTGGTTACCTTTTAATGATCAATTGATAATATTGTTGGCCCAAAAAAAAAAAAAGTACTGGTGACATCAAAACAAAATTGGCAGAAATCTCTGCACGGACCGAAATGCCTGGCTGTTAAAGTTAGGGAGTTTTGTGATTGTGAGTGCACCACAGGGCTAGTTGTGGAGCTAAAATCAGAAAGTATAAATGCAAGACAGTATAGTCTGATATTTTTTTGGGTTGATATCGGACTCATACGATACCACCCTGAGTGAGGTTAAAATAAGATCTCTATGGATATGTATTCGATTTGGGAGGCCAGCCTTTGGCAGGCTACACCAAACATCTGAACAGGCCAAATTTGGCCCCCCGGCCTCACATTAGGCACCACTGCATTAAAGCCTTCAACATTGCATAAAGTGGGTGCAATGGGAGAAGGAAAAAACCCAAGCGATGGTCGCGTGTACACATTAGGGCATATATCTTTGTTATTCAAGCGGCTGTAGGGAAAGTGGTTATGTGTGGTTGCACAAGGGTGGCTCACATGGCTCATTAGAAGATACATGAACATGATGCATGCACTAATTGGATGAATGGTAACTAGCTCACGGGAGCATCCGTTCCTGTCTAGTTGTCAAAAAGAGCTATGGTTGGAGTTTGGTCCGAAAATAGTACAAAAATGTGTTTATTTTATGTGAGCCAAGCACATACCTGTAGGTATATAGTAGTAAATCCCATGAGAATGTAAGCCTGCATTATGCTTTTCCAACAATACTAGAAAGAAACGTTATTGGTATGCAATTTCAATGCATTTTGTTTTAAATCCCACTAATCTGTTAGGAGATTTGTTTGTCAAATCAATTTGTGGCAGATGCTCATGATAAAGAATTATTAAGACGCATGAAAAGCATTGTCTCCACTGTGGCTTCACTCACAAATATTAAAAAGCAAAGAGAGAGAGACGATTTCAAACCTGACAGAGCACCCTGTGCACTATGTTGCTAGGCAACACACACACACACACACTTGAATGGGTTGTCTTAGGCGAACGAGCTGAGCCGATGTGACCAGAACTGATCTAAATATTTCACAGCGTTCGTCTGAAGCGAGCGAGCATGCAGAGGGCGACCATGGAGGTCAACACAAACAGTTATATTATAACGCTGCATTCAGGACCGATGGGAAAATGGCAAATCAGTTCAGCTTCCAAGGTCCGACTTGAAAGCACAACATGTATAAGTCAACAAAAAACATGGCTGACGACATTGAAAGCAATATTTGCTTTGTTTGACTTCTTCACCGACCACAACAAAACTACAGAAGCAATAATATCTGGATCAGGGGTGTCAAACGTACGGCCCGCGGGCCTGATCCTGCCCGCGAACAGGTTTTATCCGGCCCGCGGGATGAGTTGGCTAAGTATAAAAATGGGCCGAAATTTTTTAATAAAAAAAACTGCTGTTCTAGATGTGTCCACTAGATGTCACAATAGCAAATATTTGTATTTTTCCAATCTACATTATGCTACATATGTAAGAAAAAAAGAAAAAAACACCATCAATCAATCAATCAATCAATGTTTATTTATATAGCCCCAAATCACAAATGTCTCAAAGGACTGCACAAATCATTACGACTACAACATCCTCGGAAGAACCCACAAAAGGGCAAGGAAAACTCACACCCAGTGGGCAGGGAGAATTCACATCCAGTGGGACGCCAGTGACAATGCTGACTATGAGAAACCTTGGAGAGGACCTCAGATGTGGGCGACCCCCCCACCAGTCGAGGTAAATGAGCAAACTACATAAATAACATCCTGTAATTTGATTTTGTTAATTTTTTTAATCCTAATAGATTGAAAATGAGTTGACCGATGAACATTATCACATAATTTATTCAGAAAGTATAAATAACGATGTGGAGGGGGAGGGGGCGTGGCCTGCAGTCCTGCAACAAAGCAGGGTGTGCCAGGAACGAATTCGAGGTCAGCGACAGGTGCGTATATGGCCCACCTGGGCGTGCTTATCTAATCACCTGTCGCTCTGTTAAAGGCAGCAGCCGGGAAAGAGAGAGGGGTGGTTGATGGTGGAGCACGAGCGAGCGCGAGACTGACGAAAAGACAATTGTTGAAAAGCACAAAGACAATTTATTGCAAAATAGAACATTCTCGCAAAACTAGAAGAGCCTGGCATGTCGGTGACTGGTGACCGCAGGATTAGGTCTCTGCTTTTTGCAGATGATGTGGTCCTGATGGCTTCATCTGGCCGGGATCTCCAGCTCTCACCAGATCGGTTCGCAGCAGAGTGTGAAGCAACTGGGATGAGAATCAGCACCTCCAAGTCCGAGTCCATGGTTCTCGCCCGGAAAAGGGTGGAGTGTCATCTCCGGGTTGGGAACGAGACCCTGCCCCAAGTGGAGGAGTTCAAGTACCTTGGAGTCTTGTGCACGGGTGAGGGAAGAGTGGATCGTGAGGTCGACAGGCGGATCGGTGCGGCGTTTTCAGTAATGCGGACGTTGTACCGATTCGATGTGGTGAAGAAGGAGCTGAGCCGGAAGGCAAAGCTCTCAATTTACCGATCGATCTACGTTCCCATCCTCACCTATGGTAATGAGCTCTGGGTGATGACCGAAAGGACAAGATCACGGGTACAAGCGGCCGAAATGAGTTTCCTCCGCCGGGTGGCGGGGCTCTCCCTTAGAGATAGGGTGACAAGCTCTGCCATTCGGGAGGAGCTCAAAGTAAAGCCACTGCTCCTCCACATCGAGAGGAGCCAGATGAGGTGGTTCGGGCATCTGGTCAGGATGCCACCCGAACGCCTCCCTAGGGAGGTGTTTAGGGCACGTCCAACCGGTAGGAGGCCACGGGGAAGACTATGTCTCCTCGCTGGCCTGGGAACGCCTTGGGATCCCCCGGGAAGAGCTGGACGAAGTGGGGAGAAGGAAGTCTGGGCTTCCCTGCTTAGGATGCTGTCTCCGCGACCCGACCTCAGATAAGCGGAAGAAAAATGGATGGATGGATGGATGGATGAGTCTGACGTCACATGCAACAAAAGGTATCGAAATGGTATTCGATTATACTTGAATTAATACCCGGTAGTACCAATGGGAATTCAGTCGTTGCCTATAAAAGTACTTAATTCAGTACCCATCGGTACACGCTTACGTTGACAGCTATCTAGACAATAATGACTGCTTTTAAAGTGGATTGTAAATGAATACTGCAATACAAGCCGTTTACCGACTTATCTAAATGACAGTACTGTATATCCCAGTACCATTCCTACAGCGCTGTCCCTTGTGAAGATATACTGCCATAAAAATGGTTGCTGGGGCGTGCTTGCTCACTTTTGTGAGCGACTGTAATTATGTTTTGTAATGAGTTCACACCCTCTTGTCTTGGCTATCATGCAGTTTTTGTCAAATAGAATCTCTAAAAATAAGGCTGTAGAAATGACGGTCTGTTGGTGTTGGTCAGGTCTGATGCCGGATCAGTGAAATCCTGTTAAGCCAACCGCACACACGCACACACGCACTCCCCTTCCCTCTATAGCCTTGGGAAAGTGTCTGGCTTGTAATTCCAGCCAAATCATGGGTTGTTTAACACCTCGCCACCTGCTTTGAGTGGGAGAGGGCCACAAAAAGTCATAATACATTGTTACACTAATTATAGTGTATGATGAACATGTTCAAAGCCTTGCCCGCTTACTGTCTTTACACCGTCTCATTTTCTCGGGATTGGAATATTCTCCGACAAAACGAATGGCTTCCACCCTCCCTCTAGAGACACATTCAAAGTGACGGACGCAAACGTGGCACAAGAACGATGGCCCCGGGTTCCAGCAAAGCGCTTCTCTCCGGTGCGTAACGTTCCCTAACGGACGTATTCATCAAAGAAGTTGTGCTCCGGGCCATTTGGGGATGAATACGTTACAGTCCCCTACACAACAATGTCGCTGCGTTGCAACGAGCCTCATGAGTCACACTCAGTGCACGCTGCAGGCAGAGAGTGATGTGTTATAGGCATGAGGTCTGCCTCTATTGCATAAAAAATAAATACATACATATATATATACACACACACACATACATTGTCAATTCTTAATGTATTATGTATCACTTATTGGTAACTGTGCATTGAAGAGGCAAAGAGATAAAATACTACACGGTCTAGCTCCATCCTATCTTGCCGATTGTATTGTACCATATGTCCCGGCAAGAAATCTGTGTTCAAAGGACTCCGGCTTATTAGTGATTCCCAAAGCCCAAAAAAAGTCTGCGGGCTATAGAGCGTTTTCCGTTCGGGCTCCAGTACTCTGGAATGCCCTCCCGGTAACAGTTCGAGATGCCACCTCAGTAGAAGCATTTAAGTCTCACCTTAAAACTCATTTGTATACTCTAGCCTTTAAATAGACTCCCTTTTTAGACCAGTTGATCTGCCGTTTCTTTTCTTTTTCTTCTATGTCCCACTCTCCCTTGTGGAGGGGGTCCGGTCCGATCCGGTGGCCATGTACTGCTCGCCTGTGTATCGGCTGGGGATATCTCTGCGCTGCTGATCCGCCTCCGCTTGGGATGGTTTCCTGCTGGCTCCGCTGTGAACGGGACTCTCGCTGCTGTATTGGATCCGCTTTGGACTGGACTCTCGCGACTGTGTTGGATCCATTATGGATTGAACTTTCACAGTATCATGTTAGACCCGCTCGACATCCATTGCTTTCCTCCTCTCCAAGGTTCTCATAGTCATCATTGTCACCGACGTCCCACTGGGTCATTATTGTCGCCGATGTCCCACTTGGTGTGAGTTTTCCTTGCCCTTATGTGGGCCTACCGAGGATGTCGTAGTGGTTTGTGCAGCCCTTTGAGACACTAGTGATTTAGGGCTGTATAAGTAAACATTGATTGATTGATTGATACCCAGCAGATGGGGCTCTTTCTAATGTGTGTTCTTATTTTTGATACAGCTCAGGTTATCACAATCAAAATCGTAATAATGCGAATATCCAGATAATTCCATCCATCCCTCCATTTTCTACCGCTTATTCCCTTTTGGGGTCGCTGGTGCCTATCTCAGCTACAATCGGGCGGAAGGCGGGATGCACCCTGGACAAGTCGCCACCTCATCGCAGGGCCAACACAGATATAGACAACATTCACACTCACATTCACACACTAGGGCCAATTTAGTGTTGCCAATCAACCTATCACCAGGTGCATGTCTTTGGAAGTGGGAGGAAGCCGGAGTACCCGGAAGGAACCAACGCAGTCACAGGGAGGACATGCAAACTCCACACAGGAAGATGCCGAGCCCGGGATTGACCCCAGGACTACTCAGGACCTTCGCATTGTGAGGCAGACGCACTAACCCCTCTTTCACCAGGAAGCCCGCGAATATCCAGATAATTCATTATGAAAATAAACAATTATAAATACGTTCAATGTAGTTAGGTATATATATTTTTTCATAGCGAATATCTAGATAATTCATTATAAAAAATTATTATACATAACTACATTGAACCGAGCGGTATAGCTCGGTTGGTAGAGCAGCCGTGTCAGCAACATGAGGGTTGCAGGTTCGATTCCCGCTTCCGCCATCCTAGTCACTGCCGTTGTGTCCTTGGGCAAGACACTTTACCCACCTGCTCCCAGTGCCACCCACACTGGTTTTAAATGTAATTCAGATATTGGGTTTCACTATGTAAAGCGCTTGAGAAAAGCACTATATAAATATAATTCCCATCCATTTTCTACCGCTTATTCCCTTTTGGGGTCGCGGGGGGCGCTGGCGCCTATCTCAGCTACAATCGGGCGGAAGGCAGGGTACACCCTGGACAAGTCGCCACCTCATCGCAGGGCCAACACAGATAGACAGACAACATTCACACTCACATTCACACACTAGGGCCAATTTAGTGTTGTCAATCAACCTATCCCCAGGTGCATGTCTTTGGAAGTGGGAGGAGGCCGGAGTACCCGGAGGGAACCCACGCAGTCACGGGGAGAACATGCAAACTCCACACAGAAAGATCCCGAGCCTGGATTTGAACCCAGGACTGCAGGAACTTCGTATTGTGAGGCAGACGCACTAACCCCTCTGCCACCGTGAATATAATTCACATATTTAATAATTATGTTTTTTAATCATCAAAATTGTGGCGTTGTGGAAGCGCATTGTGAATGCGCGTGTTGAGTCACCCCAAGATGCACGAGGACCAGACAGGCAGGAATAGCAGGTAAGAGCGTGGTTTGATAGGAAAATTATAAAATAACACTGGTACAAAAGGCAAAATAAAGCGCGTGCCTACGCACAAGAAGCTAACGCTAAACTTAGCATGCAGTCCAAAATGTCCAAGAAGAGCGTGCCGAGCGCACGGAATCTAAGGAGCTACTTAGCAAAGGTACAAGGGTTTAGGAAATGCCAACGTGACTGCTGCTTACCGCAAAACAACGAATCAAGACCGAACTGAGGTAGAAGGCAGGCTTAAATGCTGGCAGCAATCAGAAATCAGGTGCGCGTCAAAAACAAGTAGCAGGTGGAACAAATAAGAAATCATGGAAGAGCAAAACTAGAGATCGGAAGAGTCCAAAATCAAACAGAAAACACAAAAGGACTCAAAAACCTAAATAACATGCTCCGGGCGGCGGATCATAACAAAAATATTAATTCATTCAATATAAAAAACTTTACTAATCCCTAATAAGGCGATTCAGGTTGTCGTGGTTCATAAATCCTCCACATGGCCCACAATATATAAACTATACAACAACGTGGAGTTTAGAATGGATGATGATATTTTTTTTAATTGCTTTTATTTATTTCATTATCACGACAGAAATTGCTTACGAAACCAATCATATCATCAAAATGCATCACAACTGGACAAATTCATGTGGCTTTTCGATGAACTTCCGCATCATCAGATAAAAGGTAATTTAACAAATAAATAAAAAGTTTAAGTGCCATTGAAGGGTCACAAATAACGATACAAAATATATATATATACATATTAAATTATTTAAAAACTATTTAAAAAAGGCCAATACATATTGTCATCGATCATGAAATAATCATATTAAAATTAGAATAATAATACAGTAAATATTATAATATATTATAAAATAGTTACACTATAATAATTTAATAATATTGTTTGTAATTAAATTGATTATTGTAAAATTGCATAAAGTATTACACATACTGCAGTATCATCACATACTTATTTTATCTTTATTGTCTATGACAGCGGTCCCCAAACTTTTTGACTCGGGGCGCCACATTGGGTTAAAACAATTTATGATGTCACGTAATCAATGGGAAAATGCATTTTTAGACAGTGTGATTTGCCTGAGCGGCGAAGAGACATTGAGTAAAAAACGGTAGAAAATTAAATAGAAAAGAGACAGATTTAAAAAAAAAAATATATATATATATATATATATATATATATATATATATATATATATGTATTTATTTTTTTTAAATCTGTCTTGTATATATATATATATATATACATATATATATATATACATATATATATATATATATATATGTCTTAATTAGATTATCCAGAGAATAGTGCTCGATACCGTGGTAGAGCGCAATATGTATGTGTGGGAAAAATCACAAGACTACTTAATCTCTACAGAACTGTTTCATGAGGGGTTCCCTCAATCGTCAGGAGATTTAAATGGAAGCATTCACATTCAATGCAGTCCCCGCAACCCGCGCTGGCCGAGGAGGCAATGAGGGGTGCGCCGTACTCCCAAACCCCAACCCCCTCATGCATGTGTACAGGGCCCCCAGAGTGTCTACTGTGTAGTTAAAATTAGGAGGCCAGCCGCTACAGCCGACTTCCAGTCCCTATTGATGTGTGTACTGTAGCGTGAGTGAGATGTGTATGCTTGTAGGATCTAATAATGCGATTAAAATTGGGGGACATCGAGGTCATGGTGGGTCGCAACCAAGCCGAGCCCCCCAAATCCTATGTGTCTATATAACAGTTAAGACGGCGTGGCGCAGTGGGGAGAGTGGCCGTGCGCAACCAGAGCGTCCCTGGTTCAAATCCCACCTAGTACCAGCCTCGTCACGTCCGTTGTGTCCTGAGCAAGACACTTCACCCTTGCTCCTGATGGGTGCTGGTTGGCGCCTTGCACGGCAGCTCCCTCCATCAGTGTGTGAATGTGTGTGTGAATGGGTAAATGTGGAAGTAGTGTCAAAGCGCTTTGAGTACCTTGAAGGTAGAAAAGCGCTATACAAGTACAACCCATTTATCATTTATTTAAGATTGATGGACTAGCAGGGGACAAGACAGGAGGACTGGAGTCCCATAGGAGGCGTCCTTATCCCCTATCATGCCTCCCTGCAGGACATTCCCCAAAAGTTTTATATATATATGTGAGTGTGTGTGCTATAAGTACCCCCCACCCCAGTCCATGCAGGCTGAGTTGCTGTTGTTCCCAAACTCTTCACTTTTCTATAACAGTTGACTTTGGAATATTTAGGAGCGAGGAAATTTCATGACTGGATTTGTTGCAGAGGTGGCATCCTATGACAGTTCCACGCTGGAAATCACTAAGAGATTCTTTCAAAAATGTTTGTAGAAACAGTCTCCATGCCTAAGTGCTTGATTTTATACACCAGGACTAGTGATTAGGACGCCTGATTCTCATCATTTGGATGGGTGGCCAAATACTTTTGGCAATATAGTGTATGTCTACATGCACCAGCCACAATAAGATAGATCTGCACCAACTAAGACAGCAAAATCAATCAATCAATCAATCAATGTTTACTTATATAGCCCTAAATCACTAGTGTCTCAAAGGGCTGCACAAACCACCACGACATCCTCGGTAGGCCCACATAAGGGCAAGGAAAACTCACACCCAGTGGGACGTCGGTGACAATGATGACTATGAGAACCTTGGAGAGGAGGAAAGCAATGGATGTCGAGCGGGTCTAACATGATACTGTGAAAGTTCAATCCACAATGGATCCAACACAGTCGCGAGAGTCCAGTCCAAAGCGGATCCAACACAGCAGCGAGAGTCCCGTTCACAGCGGAGCCAGCAGGAAACCATCCCAAGCGGAGGCGGATCAGCATCGCAGAGATGTCCCCAGCCGATACACAGGCATCAACAATAAATCAACAATAAAAAGATTTTCTACAGAAAATAAAGATATGTATTTTATGCTTGTAGTGGTCCACAACCTCATACGAATCTGACCCCACTCAATGACTCAAATTTTGACGATCAAACGACATTTTCTTAGAGCGAGATAAATGAACGGGAGCGTGTGCAAACATCAAAACTTTGGCTCAGCGGGTTTCCTTCAAAGCTGCCAAGCAGGGAGCTCAGCGCTTGTCAGGCCAGCGTGTGGCGCAGATGGCGGCGACAGAGATGACAAGCCGGTGAGGGGGAGGATGAGAGGTGGGGGTGGGGGGGGGAGAAATAGGTCAGAAAGTGATAAAAATAAAAATACAAAAAAAAAGTGTTCTCCTGTTACAATGTTTCCATCTCAATGAACCATTAAAGTTGTAGCGTTTGGAGCAGAAGCGGGGACGCAGGGTATTGATCCTACAAGCAACATTTGGCGTGCTTGTATGGGAGAAAGGATTCCGGGATTAATTCCATAGTCGAAGCTGCGCATTGTAAAGTACATGTCAAAGAATCTTTATTGTCACGAAGAAGATTACAACTCCGCTTATCTCCTCGCTGAAGAGAAGCTTTGGCTTGGCGATGATGAGTACGCAAAGAAGTTTGTGCACGTACGCCAACCAGACACATTTTGCACTGGTGAAAAGATGATTGCAAAGGTTGAAGACACAATTATTGACATGAAAGCATCGCATAATAGAAAAAACAAAACCAGTAAAATAAAACAGAAAACAATGATTTGCAAATCTTTTTCAACTTGTATTCAATTGAATATATGCAAAAACACGATATTTAATGAGAAAGTTATTTTTTTTGTACAGTAATCATTAATTTAATGGAGCACGGGCATTTTTACCACTGTGTTACATGGCCTTTCCTTTTAACACAACTCAGTAAACGTTTGGTAACTAAGGAGACCAATTTTTAAAGCTTTTCAGGTGGAATTATTTCCCATTCTTGCTTGATGTACAGCTTAAGTTGTTGAACAGTCCGGGGTCACAGTTGTGGTTTTTTAGGCTTCATAATGCGCCAAACATTTTCAATGGGAGTAAGGTATGGACTACAGGCGGGCCAGTCTAGTACCTGCATTCTTTTACTATGAAGCCTCGCTGTTGTAACACGTAGCTTGGCATTGTCTTGCTGGGGGCAACCATAAAATGGCAGCAATGAATTGATTAACGT